>NW_009925124.1:10638-54756 GCF_000696875.1 Nestor notabilis
AGCCGTTGGGGTCATCGCCAACGCTGCAGGCCCTGGAGCAGAAGATCTGCCCCTGCTTGGGCAGGAAGGGCCGTCCCAGCAGGGACTTCTTGCACTGCGCGCAGCAGAAGCAGGTCTCAGTGGCGTGCCAGTGCTGGCCATCGTATGTCATCTGGCCCTGGTCGATACCTTGAAGGGGAAGATGCACAGCATGAGAGTCAGCACATGTACATCACCTCATGCTGCACCTCACACATGTATCCCTTTGAAGACAGGCTGAGAGAGCTGGGATGGTTCAGCCTGGAGAAGGCTCTGAGGAGACCTTAGAGCAGCTTCCAGTGCCTAAAGGAGCTACCAGAAACCTGGAGAGGGACTTCTTACAAGGGCCTGTAGGGACAGGACAAGGGGGAACGGCTTTAACTTCACAGAGGGAAGATTTAGATGAGATATTAGGAAGAAATTCTTCCCTGTGAGGGTGCTGAGGCGCTGGCACAGGGTGCCCAGAGAAGCTGTGGCTGCCCCATCCCTGGCAGTGTTCAAGGCCAAGTTGGACACAGGGGCTTGGAGCAGCCTACTCTAGTGGAAGGTGTCCCTGCCCGTGGCAGGGGATATGGCACTATATGACCTTTAGGTGCCTTCCAACCCAAACCATTGCATGATTCTACGATCAACTACAAGCAGCATGCACCCAGGCTCGCTCTTGAAAGCCTTCAGCAGGGTTTCTCTGACGTGTGAAGTTAAGCCCATTTGTAATTCCTTGCAGGCTGCCTGCCTTTGCTTGGGAGTTACGCAGTGTTGGGAAAGGCAGCAGAACTGAGCCTCAAGCTACTTCGTATTAAATGGGGATATTTCCGTTCATAAAGAAAAGGAATGCAAGAAGTTCTCCATAAAGTCCTTGAAGTCAAACCAATAATATGCTGCCTATTTAGAAAAAACAACAAAAAGCCTCCAACTGAACTGTAATGAGGAATTTCTGCTGCCCTGGTTAAGTATGCAACAAAGCAGATGACATCCCCATCCCTCACTGCTACCACGACCTGTTCCTAACTTTATTTTGGCTACTGGGGCCCCTTCTCCAAAAGGGAAAAGGAAGACCCAGCCCCAGGGATTTGAGCGCACACCCCTGTCTTGCCCCCAGCAGCCCCCCTTGGCTTAGCTAAAAGAATTGATGCAGCAAGTCTGTCCCCTGCCAGCCAAGCCCTGGGGAGCACATGCCTGCTGCATGCACATCGTTCTTGGTCAGAGCTGTGAGCAAAAGCTCCCAAGGTTTCAATTATAATGTTCAGTCACTGGTTTAAGCTGCTGTTCCTGGCAAAAGCCCCCGTTACCTGAGAAACTGCCTTGCATGGGGTGGGCTGGCTGGCATGGTGGGGTGCTGCACCACACGTGTGCACAGCACGGGCTCACATAGTTCACAAATGAACAGTACATTAACAGCCTGTTTTATTCCAAACTAGGTTTGGTTTGGTGTAATTGGGGTTTTTTTCTTTCCCTTATAAAGAATGAAATGCTTTTACACAGACTGGAGTGTTAACACTTGCAGACAAAAGAGAGGCAAGACTGTGGGTGGGATTTTATCAGCTCCTGTTCCAATGCGCCCAAGCCATCTCGCAGAGGAAGGACCACAGCCTCCTTACACTCCCAGCTACCCAACCCCAACTCTTATCTCTGATTTGCATAGCTCTTAAGCACAACGCTCGGTGACTACTACCAGCAACTTGCAGCAAGATGTATGCAATCCCTCCTTTGCTAGAAATGTGCAGATATGCACCAAAACAGGCATTTTTCCCCCAAAACCTGCGAGTCAGCAGGCTCCAGCTGGCCAGACAGAGGGGAGGATAGCAGATGGGGGAAGCAGGAGAGAAGGGAGCATGTGAGAAGCGTTAACAGCTGCTTCCTCACTGCTCTGCAGCTGAGCTTTGAGGAAGGATGTGCTGCAGGTCACAGCAAACACGTCCTCCAAGTGTCTTGCTGAAGCCCTGAGTTTCCCCCCACTCCGTGCCATCTGGCTACTGCACAGGAGCAAAACGGTTGTTTGGGGTCTTTTTCTTTCCCTGCAGCCTATGAAATACTTGAACACGTGAGCTCACCTCTATGGACAAAGAAAGAGCTGGCCAAGAGCCCGCGAGCAAATGCTCAGCCAAGTGGCAAACGGGGTTGGGGAGAGCAGCAAGGCAGCTTCCCAGTCTGCCCAGCTTACCACCCCTGGGTGCTGGGGGACAGCTAGCCCCCAGAATAAAGCATATTTCAAATCACTGTTCTAGAAACGAAAATTGACTCTAATGCGTTATTTCTTCCTGTCTGAGAACATCTATGTTTGGGTTGATTAGAAAAGGCCTACAGAAACAGTAATGATGCCTAATGAACAAGCATCTTTCCTGTCAGTGGCTCATTAATTCGTGTGATCCTTTGGTAAGCTTGGCTGGGAAAAATCTGAGAGATGAAGAGCCAGGCTGTTTACAGGAAAATAAGATTTAAAGGCAAAAAAAGCATGCATTATACTAGGCCAGAGAAAGCTTTCAGTGCCTGCAACAGCTCCCGAGGTTGCCCTCTGATAGAGAAGCAATAAGGAGGGATAAGCAGTGGTTTAATCAAACAGATTACGATGCTAGCTCCTTGGTGGGATGTAGTGCTGCCCGTAGCCTCAGGCTGCTGTCAAAGACTTACTGCAACAGCTCTCCTTGCTAAAAAACACATTGCAGGCTGCAGGAGAGTGGCACTTACCGATGTGCTGGGCGCAAGTGTCACAGTACTCGGCATAGAGAGACTCGAAGCAGCTGCAGCAGTAGGGCCTGCCGTCCTTCATGATGTACCTCTGCCCCCCCAGCACTGTCTCACATTCAAAGCAGCAGAAGTGCTTCATGTGCCAGTGCCGTCCTTCGGCCTCAGTGCATTCATCAGCAAAAATGATCTGCGGAGGGAAACACGAACATGGAGCAGAGTCAGTCAGAAATGGGACCTGGGATGTGGGCATCAACCTTCCTATCTCCTGCCTGGGCACAGCAGATGTGCTCCTTTGCTCATACAGCCTCCAAATTTTACAGCTAAATGATGCATGGGAAACTCCCGTGGCCTGGCTTGCAGGGGCACTTCTTCAGGAAATCCATTAAAATGCAAATACCTCAGGACCACATTAGTGCACGGACTATGAAGTGTTAAGGCAGTTTGCAGTAATGTGCTCCTAAGCTCATCCATCAGCAGGAGGGGTCGATCAGGGTAATAAACATGCTTATATACAGCCGATCGATCTGGTGGGCTTTTGAAGAACAGAGCAGCCACTTACTAAACCAGTTACCTGTCTCTGAAACAGGGACCCGAGCACAAATGATGAGCAAAACCACAAGAAGTGGCAGCTCCCTGGAGGGGAGAGAAGACAGAGCTACAAGGCTCCTCACTGTCATCTCTTCCCCAGCCTGTGTGCTTATAAAGATGATCGCAGTCATTACACAAGCGGGAAAACTGAGGCACAGAGTGCTGTTAAGGGTAGGCTGGTGAAGCAGCCATCTAAAATGTTTTCAGCAGATGCTTTCTTGCTGTCTCTGCTTCCTATCCCCACTCCCAAAGCCAAGCCAGGGGAGTAAGCAGTGGCCAGGCTCTGCTCCCTGGATCTCTGCTCCATCACAGGTCACACGAAAAGCTTTTCCCCTGCAGCTTCTCTTACTCCTGAGTTATTCTTTTTCACAGTTAGCACCGAGTGTTTAAGGGAAAAAAATGTGCTTTAAAGAAGGAGCTGAATGAAAGACTTATATGAGAATTTGCAGGGATAAAAAGTACATGAAAAAAATTACCCAGCCTAAGCCACAAAAAAATAGGGTCAGTCAAATGGTTAGGAGTTGTTTCTTTACTGGTAACAGTACAGATTTAATTGGATACATACGTCTATGTTCTTTACATTTGAAGTGCATATAGCCTTGGATATTTACTATTACATGCTTGCATAGATGGGGACGGAGTATTTTATAGTACATATGGTTTTCCACACTATGGTTTTCATAACTTTAAAAGCCAGAACAATTTCCTTCACCAGCTTTTTAAACAGAGATTGACACTTGAGAAACGCTCAGAGGTGACTCTGTATGGTTCTCTATATTCGTTTCGTATTCCATTTGTTCGGCTTCCTTTAGCCCATTAATCACCTCTCCCAAAGCCTATTTCAGCTCAGCGTTTACTCAGTCACTACCATCTTGTAGGAAACACAGCACTCATCCCACCAGAAGCTTCCTTTGGGAAAACAGAGGAGAGGGAGGACCACCACACACAGCTGGCTAAAATCAACAGCACGAAGGCTCTGCTGTTACTGGAAACACTCGTGGCATCTGTGGCAGAAGCCAGGGTGAGCTGGCTCTTACCTCGTCGCACGCTGCGCAGCGAGGCTTGAGGCACTCGGCGTGGTGCCTGCCGCAGTAGATCTTCCCATCTTGGTAGAAGTAGATCAGGTCGACCAGCAGCTCGTTGCAGACGCTGCAGATGAAGCAGGGAGGGTGCCAGCAAACACCATGTCCCGCTCGCGAGGCGAAGACGGCCATGTCCCCACCATTGATCTGGCCACCACACTGTCAGGAAACCATAGAATCATAGAATGGATTGGGTTGGAAGGGACCTTAAAGCTCATCCAGTTCCAACCCCCTACCACGGGCAGGGACACCTTCCACTAGAGCAGGTTGCTCCAAGCCCCTGTGTCCAACTTGGCCTTGAACACTGCCAGGGATGGGGCAGCCACAGCTTCTCTGGGCGCCCTGTGCCAGCGCCTCAGCACCCTCATAGAGAAGAATTTCTTCCTAATTTCTAATCTAAATCTTCCCTTTATCAGTTTAAAGCCATTCCCCTTGTCCTGTCCCTACGGACCCCTGTAAAAAGTCTGTTTCCAAGTTTCTTGTAGCCCCTTTAGGCACTGGAAGCTGCTCTAAGATCTTTCCTGAGCCTTCTCCAGGCTGAACAGTCCCAGCTATCTCAGCCTGTCTCCACAGCAGCGGTGCTCCAGCCCTTGGAGCATCTTCATGGCCTCCTCTGGACTCGCTCTAACAGGTCCATGTCCTTCTTACGCTGGGGGCCACAGAGCTGGATGCAGCACTCCAGGTGGGGTCTCATAAAGCCAGTGTTTAACAGGGAACAGTTTAGCCCACTGCCGCCCATCACCAACCAGCAGCACCTGGTTCACAACTCTGGCAGAAGAAGATGCTAATTCACAGCTCCTTCCTGATATCTCTCAATCTCTTTTCATCCTCATTTTTTGGCCTGGATATAAACACGAGGCCAGGAGCTGAAGTGCCTGCTCCACATGAAAAATTGTGGGGTGCTCTTCGCATGCAGCCCGATGGACCCCAATGCTCATAGTTGGTAAGGGGCATGAGGTAGGTGCTACTTCCGAGAGCTTCACCTAACTTTGCTGATACAAAAGCTGCCCCACTTGTACCAGTTCATCAGTTACTACCCACCTGCTCACAGATGGCTCCTGTCATGGTTACAGGGAACGGCCGGACATTGCCTCTCCCTAAATTTTCCCTCTTCCTTTGATTGCTGAAGAGTTTGAGCTCCCTCTTCTCCTCCTCATCCAGTGAATTGCAATAGCGGACCTAAAAAACACCAGTGATGCTCAGTGTCCCTGGCCAGTGATGCACAGTCCCAGGTGCTCCTCAAACCTCTGCATGGGGGTTACAGAAACAATCTCTGCCCTTGCACTGGGGGAGGCTGGAGAAACTCAGCTATTTGGGCTTCAGTCATTGCAGGGTTTGGTAAAAAAAATCTCAAGAGGTAGAGATGAGAAGAGAGGGCAGTTTGTAGTAAAGTCGTAGAAGATGGGTCCTCAGCATCCCACCCAGACCAGCAATCAGACTGATGGCTTTCCTGCTTTCTCCACCAGCCCCCTTATAGCAAAGGTCTTACAGCTCCAAAATATTGAATTAGCATTTCTAGACCACAGCCTCTTTTCCCCATGCAAATGATGGAGTTTGAGCTATTTGGGAACTCCAGCTATTCTTCCAGCACAGGGTCAAGTTTGCACGTTTGCCAAACCTCTACGATGGAAGGTAATAAAGGAATAAGTAAAATAAAAGGATACAAACAATGAACAATGCAATGTCGCCAAAGCTTATAAAACACTGAGGTTTTCCTGGCTATTTTCATCCTGCTTAGCTCTGGGCTGGTTGCATCTCAGCAGAGAATCACAGAATGGTTTGGGTTGGAAAGGACCTTAAGTTCATCCAGTTCCAACCCCCTGCCATGGGCAGGGACACCTCACACTAGACCATGTCACTCAAGGCTCTGTCCAACCTGGCCTTGAACACTGCCAGGGATGGAGCATTCACCCCTTCTGTGGGCACCCTGTTCCAGCGCCTCAGCACCCTCACAGTAAAGAACTTCTTCCTTACATCCAACCTGAACTTCCCCTGTCAAGTTTGAACCCATCACCCCATGTCCTATAAAACCTTGAATTTTCAAAGCAGCAAAACTGAGCACGAGGGGGAACCGGATGCAAACCCTGCTGTTTTGCACAAAACACATGGAGCCTCGTGCCTCCAATGAGCCTCTGCTGCAGCAGCAGTGTTCGTGTGTATCTGTTCTTACAGTTGTTGCCTGTTGGAGGCTGTGGGTTCTCAGGAGCTGCCAAGGAAGGTGGGAGGGCAGGTTGGGGCCCAAAGGCGTGCAGGAAGAAGCCCCTGCCTGGTGCCTGGAGCTCCCCCGGTGCTGGCTGTGCCGCACTGTGCCTGGGGCAGCCAGCCACGCACAGGCAAACTCGTTAAAATCCGACCTAGATCAAACACGTTACCTGCATGTACTTTCCAGAGCGGCTTCTTCAGAAAGCAGCATGAAAATAGGTTTTTTCTGTTGTTTACACAGGGAAATTTCATGGGCTACCAGAAGCCAATGTTATCAATGGCAAGAACGGGATGTCAAAGACTGTACCCTTTTTGCTGCCTCACATCTTTCTTCTGAGATGTGTGAAAGTTTGTTTACTCTGACTGGTTTTGGCTCAACACCCAGCTCGCCAGGCTCTCCCAGCTCGTAAGGCTCAGCCCAACTGAAACCCCTCCTCAGCACATGCGTTCCCATTCCCAATGTGAATTGGAAGCAGCATTTGGGAAAAGGCTTTGGCAGCTTTGGATCTGGCTCTAGCTGATCTCAATGGCATTTCGAGCCACTCGTAACGCGGCTTCGGCCTCTGAGGGTTGAAAAAATGCTTCTATTTCAGACAACTGAATAAGGATGATTCAAAAAATGATAACTTTGGAAAAAAACAACTCCCTTCCCACCTCCAACACCATCGAAGCAGGGAGTAAATACAGCACTTAAATAGCAATATAACCATACTCCAAGTGAAAAAACCCAAAATGCAGAAAGGGCTGAGAATGGACCAGCCACAACTACTATAAACAACCCCAGGAGGTGCATCCCCTTTACCCGCAGCCCCGAGGGGTGTCCGAGGACACTTTTTGGCTACTAACCTCATTGTCGTGCGGTGGCAGCTGGTGCAAGAGCTGCTTTATGCGAGACTTTTCTCCTGGGCTGTTGACGTAGGGCACCTTGTCCTCAGGCAGGCAGCTGTAGTACTGATGCACCTATGGAGCAAGAGAAGGGACTGCAGTGGGGCTCCCTGGCCAAGCCTGTGCCCGGCCAGCAGCCACCCCCGAGCCAGCGGGCACCGGGTCTTCCCAATGATTTCGGGCAGGGAAAACGCATCCAGGCTCTGCTTTGGTTCTATTGCCTTTTCCCTATGGAGAAAAGAGGCAGCAGAGCTCGTTACCGTTTGCTCGGTCAGCCTCCATAGCGTTAGCATGTTTCGCCGGCTGCGGGGATGTGTCGGCACCTGCCTTGGCAGGGGAGGTTAAAAAGGCTGCGCCCCGGCAGCCTCCGTGTTGCCGGCTATCTCAGCCTCCACCTCCATCAAAACCCTCCGGGCTTTTTTCTGCAGCAATTTGTGGAAATAAACAGCAGATAAAATCTGTTGGAAGGCTTCGGGTTTTTCTCTTTCGTCTCGGAGGTTGTAATTAAACCCAGCTATTATAAAGGCAGCGCGGTGGGGCACAGCGCTGGAGGAGCTCCGGTGGCAGCCTGGAGAGGAAGCACACCCTGAACCCCAGTGTGTTCTCTCCTCTGACTGCCACACCTGGGACGTGCACTTGAGGGCCGGGCCAGGCACCGGGATGGGACTCGCTGGCCAAGGATCAGCTCTGAAATGGCAACAGTGATGTTGATGGCTCAGGAAGAAACAGGAGAAGGTAAAGGTAAGAGAAAGCTCGGCTGGGATCAGGAGTCTTTGGAGACCCGGATGCCTTTGGATGCTCAGGCAGGAACAGAGGGCTGAATGACTTCCTTAAATCTGCACTTGGCTAGAGAGATGCAACTGTTTTCCTGTTGCATACAGCTTTCTGCCTTTGCCGCGGTGGGATTAACCCCCTGAGACTCTCCCTTGGCTCTGAAACACTGCAGCAATTCATCTCAGAGCGGCTGCACTGCCTGCAGCTTTCTCAGGGCTTTTCCCAAATGATGCTTTGCAGTGGCTTCTGATCAGCTTTTCCTCCCCTTGTGCAGAAAGCAGCACCTGGGCTCGCTTTCCCTAGAGATGCTCTCTCTGTCCACACAAACCCACCAGCATCTGCAGGACGACAAGCCACCTTGGGTACCTGTGAAGGATGGGGATATGGGAACACAGAGGCAGGGCTGGCTGGCAGGAGAGCTCACCCATGGGCTCCCAGGCTGCTGGGGGTGGCTCATACAGGAGTTACCTTCAACAAGAAGACATCACTTTTAAATCCAGAATAAATATCCAAACCTGGCATTATTCAGGAATCGTTTCTCTGCGTTCACCTCACTCCCTGGTCTCACTCAGACCTGTTGCACCGCTTGCAACTGCCTTTCTCAATTCCCAGTTCCTCCCCGAACCAAGTCTAACATTCACCTTTCCCCATCATTAGGTTTTGCAGAAAGGGTGATTTTTAGCAGATTTCCGCCTGTAACTCTGCAAGGTTGATGACAAAGGAACTGCTTTTGTCATGAAGCTGAGGAACACGTTGAACATATGCCACTGCAAACCCCTAAATTTGTTTTGCTAAGGCACAGCAGAAACAGACCCACAAGCTATGGAAACTGCCAAAGAAAGGCTGCTAAGTATTTTGTTACGTTAAAAAGAAAATAAACTACGTACATTAGAATACTCACTTTGCATTTATAGAGCATCCTTCATCCAAGGACATCAAAGCACAATAAATACACTTAAATTCTTATGACACGCTACATGAGGTAGCAAATATAGATGCTGGAAAGGACTATTCACATCATAATGGTGTTAAATGAGCTCCCCGAGTTCATGCAGCTAGTCCACAGTAGAGCTTGAAGATGAATCTCTCTTGGTGATGCCCTGGCTGCTGTACCTCTTACTGTGCTGCCATGCTGAGCCTTCCCAGCCGGTACAGATACCTCCCGACTCCTTTTGCCAAACTCCCCACGTGTGGTCAGGCTGCTCGCTCTCCCCTGTGCTCAGGCTGGTTAGTTTGTGTTTCTATTCCTTGCAAGGACATTTTTTTGCCCACTGAGTCCTTGAAGTTGGCAGAGACCAGAAATGACTTTTGTTTTGAAGAGCTGCCAAATTCCATCGCGCTGCTCTGGTCCCTAAAGCAATGAGCTACAAGACGCTCAACCCTGGGTGAAAAGCAGGGAAGCGAGCTCTTCCCCGGAGCCCGACGCAGCGGGATGTACGTGCCCAGCTCTGCTCTCCTGCTTCCACTGGGAAGTTTTCCATTAGTCTCACTAGTTCCGCGGGAACTGGCTCCCATCACACCAGCAACATAGCTCGGTAGGGATGGGCAATTTGGTTTGAAAAGCAAAGCAAAATAAATATAACAGGCTCCAACCTGTGTTCTGTTGCCTGAAATAACCTGAAAGGGTTTGCTTTGGATCTACATCAGCCAAAGGGACCTTCCGTAGGGGTGCTCATGGAGGGGATGGAGCAGAGGCTGCTGCCGGTCCTTGACCAGCACCCATGAGACAGCTCATGGGGAGCAAATCCTTTCACCATGTCTGTCAATGGCTTCTTCTGCTGTTGCCTTTACTAACATCACCCTTCCTCGGGACAAACCTGAACCAGGAGGATGCACAGATCCTTTCACTGGGAGTATCACTCCTGTCCTAAGAGGTCCAGCCAGGGTGCAGATGAAGAGCAGGACACCGCTTCCCTGCGCTGAGGTTAACCCAGGTTTGTGCAAATACGCTCTCTCAACCATCACCTATTCCTGATGGGATGCACCCAAGTCCATGGATGGGAGAGCCAAGCCCCATTGAGGGGTCATAGTCTTGCCAGGGTCCCCTGCCTCCGTGGCTCAACCAGCTGCTGACAGCATTCCCGACTCCATGGGTAAGCAGCTGTCACAGCCCCGTCGTGATGCTCAAGAACAAGTTAAAGGAGGAAAGGGGGGATTCTCCGAGCAATCTGGCTTTTCAGGGAAAAGGCCTACAGAAAACTTTAACTTGCTGGAAAACTAAAACTGCTCAGTCTACATTTTACTTTTGTACAAAAGGTCACTGTTTGCTGCTAAAACAACTCCTCCTCCACCCAGCTCTGGTCCGGAGCACGCACAAGCCTTTGTAACTAATGAGTTATGCAGGGCCAAAGGGCCTGATCCAGACCCCCCAAGCACCAGCAGACAGCTCCTCACTGACCTTGCATGGCTCTGCAACATGAGCTGCACCCAGATAAGGAAAACAGTGTGGGGCAATGACCCAGGATGGATAACATCTCCCTTCTAAATCGTGCAGTATCTTTAACTGTTTTATTATTAAATACTTCTGCCATAGAACACAGCAGCTCCACATCCTGCTGCTTCTCCTCACAACAGATCTGCTCCTCCCATGCTTACCCTAACAAGCATCACTAATACACAGGAGACACTTGTGGGGCCAGGCTTTCATCCTCAACTTCCCTGCTTTGCCCCTCTTCTCTCTGACCTCTGCTCACATCTGGATGGGAGAAACCCCAGAGGAATCTGGAAAACATCAGGCTGAGTTAAAATCAGGCTTCTAACAACGTCACGAGGCCCCAGATGCCACGGGGACGGGCTGGCTGTGGGTGCTGTGGACGGCCAGGCAAGCCCCATCCTGCCCTGAGGAGATCTCCCAGGCACTCGGACGGGCTCCGCACCGCGAGAACCCAGCGCCGCAGATATCCATCTTCCCAGGGTGTTATTCTCATCTTCAAAAGGAAAGCGTCCAAACACCAAGTTTTGCTAACAAGAACCGATCCACATTTTGGAAATTAACAGCTGCTTGGAGGTAAAAGGGGAGGGTGCAGGGCGGGGGGAGATAGAAATTAAAGAAAGAAAGAAAGAAAGAAACCAGGAGAAAGGAAAGAACATAATGTAAAACAAGGGTAGGAAAAAGCCTTTAAAGTGGAGCCAACTTTATTCAAAGGCACTGCGGAAAGTAATTACATTAAGTTTACAAATGCCTTTGTGTTCTGCAGTCTTCCTAGGTTTGGGGTGTGTTTCCAGTTTAACTTTGACAGTTTACAAACCTACCCCTGCTCAATAAAGGCAGGACTGCAGCTTCTCCCGGCAGTCCCACAGCTGACCAAAAGACACAACCCACCTGAGCATATTTGTGAAGCAAAGTCTTACACCTTCTCCCAGAAGGAAAAGTTAGCAACCAACCTGTGAATTTAAGACATTGATGAAGGATCTCTTCGATCAATGAATTAAAGGAGATGGAGGGTAAATACGTTTCTCATGCCATGAATTGCTGTTGGGAAGTAGCATTAGGTTGTACTTGCCCCGAGTACAACACCCCGACTGAAAGCACCCACCAAACCGGGCTGTTTGGGATGACTGTACCACTGGGATGGACTACAAAGGAGCACGCGGTGCCCTGGCGTGGCTCAGCTGATGGGTGCCGACTTGCTCAGCCATAACAGCTCCAGCACATGCAGCTGGGCAATCCCGCCTGGCTTTCATGAAAACAAACTGTAGAACCAGCTGCAAAGAGCCCTGTGAGGGCAGAATGTGCTGGCCTGTGTGCAGCAGAGTGCCTGAACACGGGTGGCCCCAAAAAGGGGACCGTAGTGGGTCAGCCGCCGCTCAGGCACAGCAAACTATCACATGCAGCAGAGTCAGTTCACAATCCAGGCGTGCCAGCATTCCCCAATGCCCACCAGGACAGCATTGCTTCCCCTGGGAAGCCCAGCAGCCCATCCCATCCCACCGAGGGATGTACCACAGCGGTACAGCAACACCTTCTTGTGCTCACTTGTGGCTCCATCCCTGTCTTGCTACTCGTGAGCTAAAAAAAGGGGGAGAAGGGCGCCCGGGGGCTCGAAAAGCCTGTGCTGGCCCGGGCGAGCAGGGCTGCTCCTGCAGCTCGCCTGCTCCTCCTCAGCGTTGGCTTTTGAATGACACGTCAGGCACTAAATGATCTTTTACACTGAGCACTTAGAATTGACAGAGAAACAGTGTCTTTGGTATTTCTCTCATACTCCCTTGGAAAAGCAAAGAGGAAAAATACCCTGAACAAGCCACACGCAAATAAACCCTCTCAATGCTGCAAGTGCTTGTACACGTAGGCTCACACACGAGCTCCACAGATGACAGCACGTGCAAAACTGGAAAACAGGTTCAGTGTGCTTTGGCCCAAGTCTGGCACGTCCTTGTCTGTGGCTGTTGGTATACAAAGCACTTACTTATTTCTTGAAGCAAAACAATCCTTGCAGCAAAGCCAGATGCTCGGAAATGGAAAGGAGAATGGGAACTGCTGGCTGGGGCCGCTGAGCACAGGGCCACAGCCAGGCATGAACCCCAGGAGGGAACCAGGGTCTCCTCAAGACCCCGCTGCCCCAGTTGGGAGCAGACTCTTATCACCCCCAGATCCATGAACATCCCCTTGTGCCAGCACGCAGCAGCGGGAGGTGGATGTACCTCCGGTGCCAGGCGGTTGGGCACCACACAATACTGGGTTTGCTCTTGGAAACCCGCTCCCAAGTTGCAGGGACAAACACAGGGAACAAAGGAAAAGCCATTTTTCTAAGTGCTATTTGTTCTGGCACGCTCTGTGGCTCTCCACGCGCTTCTCTCCCATGGCTAACGGCAGCCGAGTTGTTTGAGCGTTGCTGCTCACCAGTTGACATCCACCCGTGCCAAGCCTTTGGAGCAGTTCTTGGTCTGTAAGAGATGCCGCAGAAATATTGCTTCCTGCTGGCATCAAAGAGCAGTATTTGAATGAAGGCCGAACATCCACAAGTTTTAGACTTGTCAAAGCTCATGCCATCATTTTTCCTTTTTAGACAGAAACTGAATTTGGATTAAAAGGCGCCAGAAACGGTGCCTTCAAAAGCATCTGAAAGCGGCCTTTGTGCTGCAAGGTACTGACCGGCTTAGAGTCCCCTCGAGCACAAGCAATTATAATAATTATCTGCTGTATTGATCAGAGCTGATAATTCCCCACTTAAACTGTTCTTGTATTGGTAAGGCCAGGGGTAGCATAGGGGAATAACAGCACGACAAGGAAAAGCTGTAATTGTACACTGGAATAAAGCTTCAGGACAAGTTCATAGAGTCACAGAATGGTTTGGGTTGGAATGGGCCTTAAAGCTCATCTAGTTCCAACCTCCTACCACGGTAGGGACACCTTCCAGGGAGCAGGTTGGTCCAAGCCCCATCCAACCTGGCCTTGAAAGTTTATATTGTGCAGTCCAGGGTTTATCTGTTTTCTTTTCCACTCCCTGCTCATTCCCTGCCTCTTACCTCTGCTGACCAATACACAGCTACTTCAGAACTGAACAAACCACATCAGGTGAGTGGTTCTGTTTCCATGCCCCATCAATGGAAGCTGATTCCCTCCTTGATAATAAGATTGTTCAAGGATTAAACAATTTTAACATTGGCTCAGCACGACTAGGAAAACACCCAGGATACAGACACGCAGCAAAATGGTTTTGCCATGCGGGTTATTTTGCAGCATGGGATGCACTCACACCTCCTCCGTCCACTCACTCTGCTCCAGGGCAGAGAAAATAGCTCCATGATCTCCTAACCCACCCCAGCTGCCCCCAAGTCACACAGCACTGAGACTGCACAGGGAAAAAGCATTTCGTGTGCGGGATTGCTGCTCCATCCAGCTGGGAAGCATTCCACACAGTCCTATGCCTGGAGGCTGGATTAGAAAGCTCCAGCCTTGAAATAAGAGTCGCTAACTGCCGGGCTATTAGATACTGAAAGAGTTCACCGGGGAGGTGATGGACTCACGGCTACCTCAAAGTGAAATTGGAGAGCTTTGAAAAATGTGCTGAAATGCAGCTTTTGGGTAAAATACTACAGCATGCATGTGTGCAAGGGGCAGAGCCAGAGGCAGCTGCAGCTGCTGGTGCTGGTGTACGAGTTACAGCCCCTCTTCAGTGCCCTCAGCTTCCCAGCCACAGTGTTCTCCAAATCAGGATCTACCAAGGAAGCTCTTCATGGGGCCGTAAATTAGCTTCTCTGCTCCCCACTACCACGCAGGCTCAGGGCACAGGGTTGCTTTGGTCTATCTTGTTACTTTCTGGCTTTAATCTCTTGAGGAGTGAAACAGTTTGTTGAACTTAAAGGGCTCAAGAAAGGATGAGAAGCTAAAATGCACTTGACCGTGACACGCAGGCAAAAGTGAGACAAATCCCCCAGAGATGACTGACCCAGATAATGTACTTTCTACCACACCAAGGTGGTGAAAATGGGTATCTTTAGGTAAGGTGTAAATGCACGTCCGGTGTACGTTCATCTCTGCTCTCCTTTCCTCATTTTGCAACCTGAACAGCAACTGATGAAGCTCGGAGGTTTTATAACTCAAGCCCTTGCTATAGGTCTTGCAAAAGACCCAGGACAGGAATCAACACGTGCGTTAGACCCTGAATAAATTCCCTATGACAGCTACAAGTTTCACACCACACTGCAAAGCTCCCGAGGTCCAAGCTCTAACGTCTGCCTTAGAGGAAAATAGTCCCTGAACCTTCATGCTACTAATTTTAGCTCAGATGAGATTTTCATAACTTTTTAAGGGACTCGACCAGAGCAACTGTGCTGACAGCCAGCGGGAATTAAGTTCTTACAGCACATACAAGGGTCTTGAATGGTGGCATGCCGGCGCTATACAGAAAGCCACACCGCAGCTGAAGCGGAGCCCCATCTTTTGTTTCATTAGAAATCTGTGCCTACAACCAGCTGCTCCTATTATTGAGACACAATAAAGACAGAAATCCTCCAAAATCCCTTGTATTCCGAAATTCAAGCTGGCATGTTCTAACCACTTTGGATTTCTCCAAACCACAGACCCGAAGAATCCAAGGCTGCGCATTCACATGTATTTACACATGCCTTGCCTAAAAATGTGAAAAACACATCATAAAAGTACTTATTTTTAAGCATCTGCACTCAAACTTATGTCAGTGGAAGGAGGATCAGCTGTTGGACTGCCAGCCCCAGCAGACAAACTGGCTCCTGAAGCTGCCTTCCCCCGTCTGTGCAGCCAGGTCTGGGATTTTGCTTTGCTAAGGATACATTTCTGCTGCTGTCTGCCCAGTTCAAGACTTTCACACTTATTTCTTTATCTGCCCATCGAATGGCAGGCAGGAAAAAAGACTATTTGTCAAAGCACACGTCCCAGATGTCTGCTTCACCTCCCGTACAGCCACCTCTCCCATTCCCATCTGCATCCGTATCTTCCAGAAGAGAAGTCCCTTTTCCACATGAGACAACTTCTCATTGAGGTTCAATCCAAGTGGGATTAGAGCCCAAAGAAGCCTCTTGGCCATCCCGTGTAGCTGACTGCTATTACAAGAAACCACATTTTCTAATCATGTTGTAATTTATGGAGCTCAGTGTTGGGTTTTTACCCGTCGCTCTCCCTGTTGGCAGGTTGCCACTGAGCCTTACACCTCTGATGGTTTGAAACCTCTTCCAATTTCCTGACTGAATGCATTTGGAGCCAGTTTATATCTATGTTCTTGTGCCAAAGTTGGAGCTCGAGTAACTGCTCTTCCTCCTCTAATGCACAGGGAGTGATCATAACCCTTCGATTTGCTAGGCTGAACAAACCAAGCTCTTCTAGGCTCCTCAATGAAATAACATTTCCAGCCTCCTTCCAGTTTATACTCCTCTTTCTTGAGCAGAGATGACATAAATTTGAGCCAGTTTTCCAGATGTATTTTTACCATACTTTATGCAGTGGTATTACAACATCTTCTATATTACAATCTTTATCCCTGTGTTATAAATATATTTAGAAATACATAATATTTAGGGCTGTTGTGTAAAGCATTTTGTAGTCCTGCACACTGATGAGCCATAAGGGCTTTTGGCTCTGCTCTTCAATGCAATGTCTGGACCATGAATGCTGGACCAATGCTTTGTTTTCTCTTTAGGAGTGGACGTTAAGTAACCAACATGATTTTCAAAGGGTTGACATGTACCACAGACCAGCTGTTGCCAGAATTAGTCTCCAGGAATCCACTGAGACCTTGTAGGTTTGAGTTGATTCCCCTTTCAATTATACTTAATAATTTAAGCTCTGCATTGAAGGGACTCTCCAAATTCTGAAATGACCTGTAGACACTGCCAAAACCCACTGTCGTGTTTGCTGGCCAGCTTCTCCCCCTGATACCCTGTAAATTGCTGCGTTGAGTGAGACGTGAACACTGTCTCCCAAGAATAGTGAGGTAGGAATGTTGTCGTCCAAGCATAATAAGAAAACTGCATTAGCTTTCTGGGGACCACTTACCTCCCCAGCTCATATGCTGTGCGGAGATTTTAATAAAGCAGAATACTGCATAAAAAAAGTTGTTTCATTTCATCTGTTTCATGTCAAAGAAATAGGACAGCGAAACAGCGGAAGGCAGAGAAATAAAATCACTGCCTGCAAATCTGTATTTCCAGCCTAGGCTGACAGCAGTGTCCTCAGCCAGAGCAGAGCCCATGGCAGCCTTTCAGAGGCTCCACATCCAACGTGCACACCAGGCTCCTCCACCCCTCATCTTACCGGAGCCTTCCACAGATCCAGAAGTCATTGTAGAGGTACTTTGTACCCCCACGTGAGGTAAAGGGCGTCCTCCTGCACCCCAGGGTATCTCCTAGCCCTGCAACACCCTGTAGTAGCTCCCAGAGAAATTCATGGTGCTTCCTTCACCCGGGGACACCCTGCAGCCCTGCATCATGGCTCTTTCACAGCCCAGAGAAGCCACACTTCGCTTTTGTCTCCTTAGTGGCTCATCCAACGCGTGAAAGGTCCTGAAAAGGCTGTTGGATGAGCTATGCTGGAAGGATCTCAGTGTCTGTCTTCAGCTCTGCTTACGGCTGCTCTTCATCTCCATGGTGATTAGAGACAGTCTGAAGTGGCAAATCTGCTAAAAGGCTCAGCAACGCAGACAGAGGAGCGTAATTAGAAAGCGGGTGTTCATACTGAGGAGCACCTTGACCTCTGCAAGGAACAGATGCTGGAAGAACCAAAAAATACATTAACCTGATTAACGCATGAGACGTCAGTACCTACTGCTGGAGCTAATGGACTTTTATTTGCTCCTGAGCATCCCAAACTCCCTCATGGCTCTTTCTTAAAAAGCACCTGAGGAATATCAAGGAGACATCCATGCCTTCTACAGTATGTCACCACTATGCTGGAAATGGGTTTTAATTGCTGTCCATGCCATGCTGGACTCATCAGCAACTGTGTCTACCTGGTCAGGTGCCACCTGTCACTAAATACCAGTATGTCCACCCAAAGCTACAGGGACATGGGCCAGCTTGGGCCCCAGAAGCCACTGTCAGACCTGGACAGAACATGATGCTGAGAGCAGGTGGCACCAGCGTTGGTATGGTCTTCCAGCGGGACTCCTGAAACCCAACTGGTTCACGTCCCCACAGCATGAAGGGCCAGCAGAGCTACTTCAGGACCATCTGCATCTCTCCATACACCGTGTCTTGTACCTCCTGGGAGGCACAAAGGGAGCCTCTGACATAAGGAAGGTGACAGAAAACAAGGCTGCTGCCTGATTTGCATGGTTGGATGGCACCAAATGGAACACATGGCTCTGTGGAGTTTCAGATGAGCACTGAGCAAGGCTTGTAAAGACAAGAAGGAAAAAACAAACCACAAAAACAACTGGATTTTCTCTAATCAGACAGATAATATTTACAGCCTACGGGTGGTGCCAAAATGTTTCAGGAAATGCCTAATCCTGTCTGAATAAAAGCTCAGAAAAACACAATATTTAAGGACAGCAACTACAACAGTAAGAACGAAAGCTTTCCACCCTCTCCCAGCCTCCTTACACAGTTTAAAATGATTGCCATAGCAATTATCAAGACTAAGCTCATTTTGCAATCTCCTCTGCAAATTAAGTTCTGAGTTGAACACATAAAAGATCAGCATAAAAACCAAGCGAATCATGTAAACTGCAAGGAGCAGAAATCAACGCGCACTCAGCACAGACAACATGCTGAGGTCTAATCCATTCTGCTCAATTCCTGTACCAAACCCTGAACTACATTTGAGCAATTCCTTTCAGTAAGACACAATCATCATGTTTGAAAAAGCCAACCCCAAAGATTTTGGCTTGTATTTCAGTATTTTATCAGCTTTGACTGTCTGCCCCGCACTGATTGCAGAGCAGTCAGGAAGGGAGAACACAAGCACTGAGGCCCGGGGGAATGCTGGAGTCCCACCACATTTTTCTCCAGTGAAGCAGTAGCAGGTACATCTGTATCCATTCCCTTGCACAACCACAACAAATGCCATCCTGCCATTTGTTTCCCTCCTCTCAATTACCAATTACATCTACAGATGCTGAAAACCACAAGTCCTGCAAGGATCGCAGCTCTATTTTGTTCCATTTGCGCATTCAGACCAGACCTGTCTCTGCGAGTCTCTATAGTACACCCAGAAACAGCCAGATGCAACAAGCCTTTGCTCCCTTAGAGAAAAATCAGGGCAACTATTTCCATAAAGCGTATTAAACCAGTTTATTTCTGGTAACTGGGTAGTGTCATCGTTACCTGCTCTGGCTTCAAGCCGGGGGGGACCCACGCGTACTCTTCCAAGGCACAGCCCGAGTCATCATCAGAAGTCGAGTTCCTCTGGAAGTCAAACATGAGCTTCGTGACGGTCTTCTCCATCTCCAGAGGCATAACTGTTACGATATGCTCTTCCTGGGAGCACTTACAGTGAAGGCAAATCTTCCTGCAAGGAGGAGAGAGGAAAAATAGGAGGTGCCCCAGTGAGTTGCGCTTGGAGTAAGAAAGCAAAGCAATTCCTGCGTTAGTAGCCAGCAGCTGGCTTGCAGATACTAAACTCAACCCTTTTTTATGCTCAGGCAGTTTCTAACACAGGATTTGTTTTTCTTACAAGGAGGAAATAAAAGTCCATATTTGCTATAACAACACTTGGCAATGAAGCTGAGTCAGGCTGCCCAATGTTTGGGGATATGCAATTGCCTGTCCCTTTACTGCACCATGTGGAGTACTTCCAGGGGCCAGCATGGGCAAGGGCCACATGCCCTCCTGGTGCAGATCACCATGCCAGCCAGTAATTGCTGAGCTGTTACCAAATTTAGGACAGCTGAGTATTTCTCTAATACAGAAAATGGTGGTTTGACTGGGAAGCTGTGAATGGCAAGTCCCTTTAGCATGCTGATAGCATAAATTTGCTTATTAAAGTAGCATAAAAATTGATTATAGTCTGAACATATAAAGCTAAATTAAATTAAGGGAGGCTACAAAAACCACAGTCACACTACAACAGCATCTTAACCGCCTGCCTCAGCAGCACACCAGCTTGCATGCTGCCTGAAAGGTGGACGGGGGGGGGGAAAGCACAAGAAGAAGCGGAAGAACAGCCCACAGGTTGCAATTTAACAGCCATTAACCTCATTCACTGCAAATACCACTTTTCAGCACTTCTTCTAAGGGTCTGTTCTTACAGCTGGTGGTCCATGGGGGATTTTCTTCATGGGCTTGAATCTGAGCGTATACCTGCAGGACTGCCAGGACATCGCACCCCTTCATAGCAAAGGACTAACCTGGCTGAAAACATCACCCAGCCTCATAAAAAAGAGGTTAAAGAGAACACTGATAAATTGGCTGCTATTATAAAAACGCAATGCTCTCCCACAATATAGGTCAATGGTATCTATTTTAAAGTAACCACACAGGATTCTGGATTAATTTGAGCTAATGAAACACCACTGACTTCCGAGGAACTAGATACGGTTTCACCTGGGTAGCAGAAGGAAGACATCCCAGAAATAAGAAGGTACCACAAAAAAAGGAAGGGAAAAATTCCCATTGCCATTGCAGGTATAAGGTAAAGTGAAGAAATTCAGAAGTCAGCAACAGTTAAACAACCAGGGGCTGTAGTTTTCAAATACCTTTCTTTCTTTTTCACCGTTGCGTACAAGCCAGCTAAGCATACCAGTGCTCAGATCCAGATTCAAGTCTAACTTTCCATTTGGCCACTGCAGCACAAAAAACGCACTCTAGCAAAAGTCAAGAGGCTCCGTTAAGTCAAGCCAGGGAGATCTGCCAGATTTTCCCATTTCCTGCTTTTCATCAGATCTAAACCACACCACGACCCCCACGCACCCATCGTGTCTGGTTTGTGTCCAGTCGGAGAGTCTCAGCATTGCCTCTGGCTGTTACCTTAAGAAATAACCAAGGCACCTTTTCATGTGAATACTTTAATTAATCAGCTACTGTGGAAGGACTCTCTGTCTCACCAAAGCTGCTCGTTCCTTTGCTGTTTCCATCTCATTTACCAATACAATGCAAAGCAGCTCAATATGCAACACGATGCTAAGAATGATTACTAGCTCCAGAGCTCCAGGTTCATTGGAGATAGTTATTCGAATGGGGTTTAGGACTTCTTAGCCAAATTTTAGTTTTCAGGGTATCAATCACAAGCTTCAAAGGGAAAAAAACCCAACGATCAATGCTCGGATAGCCAGGAGCGGAAGCACTGTGATGGGGAAAAAGCCAGACCACACATTTCTCCCTCCTTTCTGCTCTAGACACATCCCCTCCAGGAGATGGAAGATGGCAGGAGAGAGCTGGAGGTCTTGGCTTTTAATAAATGACATAAATCAACTATCATGAGGACTTTAAACAACGGTGTTAAACGAAAGAGTTAATAGGTGAGTAGAGAAGCTGCATAGAGACCTACTGGAGCAGGTCCAGCAGAGCATCTTCCTTATGAGGAGAGACTGCGGGAGCTGGGTCTGTTTAGTCTGGAGAAGAGCAGACTGAGAGGGGATCCCATCAGTGCATATAAGTATCTCAAAGCTGGGTGCCGGGAGGATGGTGCCAGACTCTTTTCAGTGGTGCCCAGAATCAGGATGAGGAGCAATGGCCATAAACAGAAACACAACAAGTTTCACCTCAACATGAGGAAGAACTCCTTTCCATTGAGGGTGGCAAGAGCCCTGGAACACGCCACCCAGGGGGGTTGTGGAGTCTCCCTCTCTAGAGACATTCCAAACCCACCTCAACACATTCCTGTTCCTGCTCTAGGTGACCCTGCCTTGGCAGGGGGGTTGGACTAGATGATCTCCAGAGATGCCTTCCAACCCTAATTGGGGTTCTGTGGGTTCTGTGAGGTATACGATCAATTCGAACCCATGCAACCACCATCCTGCAGCTCACGCCACATACAGCCAGGAGTGCAAGGAAGCTGATTTACTCCTGACCCATCCAAGCAAGTGGGTACGACTGGTGGGTCGCTTCTCCTGGTCAGAAAAGGAAAGGATGAAAAGGACAAAGGTAGCCAGTCTGCTCACCAGTGATGTCCCCATTCCAGGGCAACAGGCTCTGTAAAAACTTTGCACCATTAAACACCCAGCATCTCCAGGCATGTGGTTTTGCCACCTCCCTGGCCAAACTGTACAAACTTCAAGATCTTGCCCGTGAGACATTCAGCTCTCTTCCTTTCCCCTCATTAAATGAAGAAGATTAACAGCTTTAATTACAATTATTTTCTTTACATTAGTATATATTGTTTCATGGGAGCAATACTCCGTGTCCTAGGAGTGTATTTCCACTTCTATGATATGGTTTCCATGACTTCTTCACATAGGTCTCACTTACTCAACTTTATGTTATCGTCTTCCAGCTCGCTATAATTAAAAAATAATTCCCTGTAGTAAAAACTTAATATAAAAACGTACGTTTCAAATGTGAGATGAAATTGAAAAAGCAGCATCCCCCCCAAAAGCACTGAGAGCAGAGCAGGATGAAGTGAGATGATGCACATGCCAGCACTTGGCTGTGAGCACAGCAGCTGGAGGGACTGTGTGCTGTGGGTGCTGGTGCTACGATGGAGAGCTGGTGGGTGTTGGAGAGGAAGCAGGGCCATGGCCAGCAGCACGTCTGGCTGCTCCTGCCAGCAATGGCTCGTTAGTCATTAACGTGGGAATAGCATTGGAGTCTGGAGATGCTCAGCGTGCTGCATTCCTTACCATATAAAGGGAGCTGCAGCCCAGGTGGATGTCCTGCAAATGGAAACCCATTAGCTCGGCTCTGGACAGACACAGCCTCGCCTAACCACCACCAAAGCTTCATCAACAATGACTTCAGCTGCCCGTGTGGCCAAGGAGCCCCACACAACTTGAGAGGAGGACAGGCAGTTTTGTTGTTTGGGTTTTTTAAGCAAGAAGAAACTAACAGAAATCACTCTTGGTAAACCCCATCTTCATTCCCGAGCCTTTCTGCCTTTCCCTCATTGCAGAGAATCCCAGAATGGTTTGGGTTGGAAGGGACCTTAAAGCTCACCCAGTTCCAAGCCCCTGCCATGGGCAGGGACACCTTCCACTAAGCCCCTGTGTCCAACCTGGCCTTGAACCCTGCCAGGGATGGGGCAGCCACAGCTTCTCTGGGCACCCTGTGCCAGCACCTCAGCACCCTCACAGGGAAGAACTTCTTCCTAATGTCTAATCTCAATCTCCCCTCTGGAAGGTTAAAGCCATTCCCCTTGTGTCTTGCCCTTACACGCCCTTGTCGAAAGCCCCTCTCCAGGTTTCTTGTAGCCCCTTTAGGCACTGGACCTGCTCTAAGGTCTTCCTGAAACCTTCTCTTCTCCAGGCTGAACAGTCCCAGCTGTCTCAGCGTGTTTCCATAGGAGAGCTCCTCCATCCCTTGGAGCATCCCTTGGCCTCGTCTGGACTTCTCCAACAGGTCCTATGTTGGTGAAGGGTCTGCAAGCTCACCTCAGGGAAGTACCTCCCCTGGCGATTAAGAGAGATCTCCAGCATTGGGGACGACACAAGGCTGGAGATAGTTTGATGCTGTTGCTAAAAGCAACATCCTAGAGCATCACTTGAGCCCAGGACCTGGCAAGGAGAAATCCATTGATGTTGTATTTCCCATTGAAGCAAGGATAGCTGCCAGCATGACCAGCTTCAGGGTAAATAAAGGAGCTGTTGAGCAGCTGAGGCTTGTGGACAGGGAGGAAAGAAGCAAGGGAGCCAGACACCAGCCATGCTGCTGCGGGAGGCAGAGGCTAGGGAGCACCTTGGAGCGCTGCACAGAGCTGCCCTGCAGTGGGGCCAGGACGGCTGGAAGCAAACAGGGAGAACAAGAACATTTCCTGGTGTCAGATTTAGCTGGAAAGGAGCCTGCCTTGCATTGACTTCACATGGTACAAAGAAGCGACTGGCTCAGAAACAGATTGAAAAGTTTGTTCTCCTCAAGGCCAGCGCTTTGTGCGAGGAAGTTACAAGATGGATGCATTCTATTTTGCGATGGCTGCTTTCACATGGTGCTCTTGGCACTGTGGACAGTCCTCCTCTGAGGAGGCTCTAACCCCTATCCCTAGTTACATCCCCACCCATCCACGGGTGCAGGGGGACCATGTAAGCTGGATCCAACACCCCACATCAGCCCTCTTCTATGGATAAAAGCCAGCACATGAGGGGAATCTGAAGCAAACAGCCCCACACAGCAAGCAGAGGACCTGGCTTTGGAGTCTCCCTTGTTTAGGATGCAGAAGCATGCTTCCAGCCCAGTTCCAACTACATACAGCTCAACACAAGCTCAATTGACCTGTGAGGTCTCTGGGATGAGGCAGTCTCTTGTTGTACGCCACGGTTACCAAAGCACAGCCTCTGCCATCTCTGGAGCCTCCCACAGCCCTTTCATCACTGCAGTGGCACCAACAATAAGTTAAACCACACTGAAAACATGAGGGCTATGCAAGAAGCTCTGGAGAGAGCTGCGAGCGTGCCCCCAGCTTTCTGAAGAGAGCTGAGGTCTCCCTGCTGTGAGAATAAACAGGAAAAGCACAAACAGAGCTAAAAAAAGAGAGAAGAGGGACCGGGTCAGCCTGAAGCCAAGGCAAAGTGGACTCTTGCACGGCAAGTGGACTCAGTAGCTCCAACAAAGGAGCATCTCCCAGCAAACAGCCTTCATGTGTTGGGGTCTGGGGTGGCACAGACTGACCAGACTCCTCTGGGGCTGTGAGGGCAGCACAATCCTGCCTGCAAGAAAAACTCCTGGCCATTGGGCTCTTCTCTTCCAGCCATGGATGCTGGCTCGGCTGGGTGCACACAGAGGAGATACCATAGCAAACACCACCAAAGCCAAGCCTGCCCAGGCTGGGTACCACAAAGGGCAGCGGAATAGCCCATCACCTCCTGGCAACAGCAGGAGTGAAAGCAGAGTTTAAAGAAGTATCAGAAATGTTAAAATTCCTCTCAGACAAAGAAGGAACTCAGCAAACAGCCCTTATCACCCCACCATCCCCCCCAAGCACTGCTTATCTCTGCCTCTCAGTTGTTTCTTCTGGGATGGAAATAAATGGGCTGTATCAGGGAGCAGCTCCGTCCCCAGACAACAGGAGGAGCAGGAACGCCATGGCCCACGTCGGCCCACACGATGCCTGTGCTGAGTCTGTAATAAAGGATTTGCATGCATTTGTGCACACGTTAACATGCAAGATTTGGAATCCCGCAAAAAGCAATTGTCTGCTCAGCCCGGATGGGGTGTGTAACTCAAAGGGGCAATTCCCTTCCTGCTTGGCTTAAGACATACAGAGCAGCCTGTTTTTTTCCCAGCATCACACCATCATTCTGATTGCAATGAGGCTTTTGGGTCACTCACCAGCCAGTAAATCACAAGACTTCTCAGAAACAGGAGAGGCTGAGGATTTGGGGCAGCTCATGTGACCCCTGAGTCTCTTAACAAGGGCGTCTTATTATCCCTGCCTGTTATCTCCTCCCCTCATTTGAGAGCTAATGAGGCATCTTTCCACCCTGAGCGAGCTCCAGCTATGCAGAACCATTTCTCCACACCCCACAGGCAGGGCAAACATTTATCTAAACTGAAAAATTAACACAGTCCTTCACTGCCATAGGGAGAGCCCAGCACTGTGGACACCACTCCCCTGTTTCAGAGCTGAGGTTTGGGGGTACCCAGAGGCAGCACCCAACCATGGCTTCCCCTGAACATCAGCTTCATCAGAGGAGCCCCAAGCTTTTGCGCTCAAGACAGCACAGTGGGAGCTGAAGCTCTGTCTCCTCCTCCAACTTCTCTAACACTGTATTTTGAACCAAATGCTCCCAGCAGCCCCAATCAGCCACTTGCCCATGGCCCCAGGTCTCATAGACCTCAGTGACAAAGCAGCATCTTCCTGGACAAAACATTTCTGTGACTCCACAGCTCTTACAATCACTTCAGATGGAAAACCAACCTATCAGTGGGAATGAACTGCAAAGACTGGGGTTGAAGTGGAAGCTTAGTGAAAGCTTTTATCTACCCAACTGGGGTGCAGAAGGCTAAATGAGGTGACTTAGACACCGGCATTACAATAGCAGCAGCTCAAAGGCTGAGGATGAGGTGCCCTTGGTGGCCTGCAAGGAGAGCCAAGTGAGAGCAACACACACTTGACCCACGATGCTGTAGAATAGATGGCTTAAAAGGTGAGCATCACATTCTGAAGCACAGTAATACCAGGAAACCAAGGAAGAGAGAAATACTCCAGCAACCAAACTACTCCTATAGATGTAACTCCTGCAGTCTCAGTGGCCATAGGGGAGCATGAGTAGCCACACATCTCTGGAAACGTCTGCAGTAGGCAAGGTAACACAGAAAGGATGGAAGACTTACAAGTGAGACTCTCATCCATCTTTCCCATCCACCTTCTCTTCTCTACCCACTTGATCTGCTCAAAACAAGTCAGATTTCCAGTGTTGCTTTATTTTTAATCCCCTCTGACCTTCACAGTACCAACAGCAGCAATTATGAATGCATTCAGGGTGGCATTGAAGCTTTTATTACAGACCTCATTTCCACTCCTAGAAAAATCCTCCTCTCCAGCTGAAGTTGCCCATGGTCAGCCTCAGGTTGAAGTCTAATTTTATTTTTAAGACTCTTTAAAAATCCTTTACTATTCCAAAAGCTGCTCAATTAAGAAAAAGAAAGGGAAAAGAAGAACTATCTACAGTACTGCCAGTGTAGCCACGTATGAGCAAAAGCTGTCTCCAAGTTGGTCTGCCTTCATGGTGAATCAGGACCATCAATTCTACATGCAGGTGGAACATTTCCCTGTGGGTCCTCACTCCCCTGTCCCCAAGCCCCTGCTTCCCTGGGGCACAGCTACGGGCAGCCCCCAGGCTGCTTCCAGTTTTGCTGTCTATGGTCTTAGGCAGCACACTGCAGACGACAACCACCAGCACACAAGGCTGTGCTCCTCCTAGGTGAGACCAAGAAACTGGGAGAAAACACAATACAACGTACAAACCCCAAACCCTTCATCTAAGCTGTCTTGGTGCCCTCTTGGGCAAACAAGGAACCGGGACCACAGCCTCAAACCAGGGGCAGACCTTTCAGCAACACCCCAGGACGAATTCAACCACAACCAACATTTCCAATCTGTGGTTAAATCCCACTGGGGGAGCTGGGGTGCATCACAAGTCATTTTGGGGAGCCCAGGACCTGAACCCCATTGCGAGGCTGCTCCTGTGAGCTGCAACCCATGACACGAACCATGAAAACTCCGACACATAAAGACGAGATGGTTAAATTAAGGGATATTAATAACTCAGCAGATCTCAAAAGAACTATTTGGAGTTGTCAAGATATTTTGCAGTATAGAGGTTAGACAGAGGCAGGGAAAGTGCTATACCCGTGTGAGCTGCACATCAAGCAAGGGGTCCCCCTTGAGAGAAGAGGAAAAATAAGGTGCTGTGAGCCCCAGCCTGTTGCCCAGCCATACTACCAGGAGAAAATGTGTCCAACAGGCTGCTCTGTCACGTCCAGGATGACGGAGGCAGACTGCCAGCTCACAGGCTTACCACTCATCTCAACATATTTATGTTAGGTTGCTTTGGTTGGTTCTCTCCCCCCCTTAAAGGTCTAGCTCTTAGCATACAGCAACAGTAACAACCACATATTCTTCCCCAGTCATGGAGAAGAAATCAATCCCCTAGTTGCCAAGCTGAAGAGAAGAACAGGCGCAGTAACAGCAGTAACAACCCTGAAGCTGGTGCGTAAACAATGCTGAAGCCAACCTCATGATTTTGGAAGGCAGGGGGAGCCACAGGATGGGCAGACCAGAAGCTGTGGACACCAGAGAGGGGTTTGATGCCCCCCCATGACAGGATAAACCCAACCCCAATGCCCTGGGAGCCCAGTGGGCAGGGATGGAGCAGGACCCTCACCAAACCCTCCCTTTGGGATGAGTTCAGCAGCACTCCCCATCATGAGCGAACCCCGTCCTACCCTGTGGGTGAGATGGTCAGATTTTATTTATGCTATTTGGTGGCTTCTCAGCCTAACAAGAAGCAGAGCTCTATCACAGGGGGGTTTCTTTCTACTGCTTAACTGAAGGAACATAATCCCCTCCAAGCCTGAGGTTTGAGCAAGACTTAGGCTCTCCCTCTGGATCCCAAACCAGCTCTCCACAAAGAAGCCTGTCTCTGTTCAGTGTGTGGGTCCTCACTGTCCTCTCAAGTTTGCAGAACCCTGGTCTCTTCACAGACAGCATTTATCTTCCTGCCCCTCTCTTTCCCCACCCTGTGCCAGGCTTGCAGTCCATCTCACTGATCTCAGTCTAAGCTAAGTAGGTTCCCAGTGATCTGCCCTGGGGCTGTAAGTTCTATTTTGAGGGACTCCACCAGTTCACATTTGCAGCATGACAAGCAGAAGCCAGGGGAAGCAGTAAACAAGCTGCAGTTCAAGCACCTCCCAGGCCATACATCCTAAAGGAAAAAGCCTGGCTGATCGGCAAAACGCTCAGAAGCGGGATGAGCAGGGCTGAAAACTGAAATGATTTCAAAACTTAGGGCTTAGACGCATCCCCTGAGACAGGCAATACCGACTCGCTTGTGAAAGCAATCACTGCCAGCCTGATCTGTGGATGTGCTGGCTTACCCTGAGCAAGTCTGCCAACAGCAAGTGCGCAAGGCTGGGTCATTTTGTTAAGCTGAATGTGGCTGGTAGAAAACACACAACGGGAGAAGATTAAAATACGAAGCAAAACATAATCTTGTTAGTGGCAGATAGTTTTACTTTACAAATCTTTATCGCAGCCTCAAGCTGGCACCCTCATAAATACAACGCAGTGATGTGAGATATGTAAGTGCTCCCTCAGTAGGAGAAATAATCGCTGAATAAAAATAAGTAAGATAAGTTACAAGATAAGAGAGCTAAAACTAAAAGGATGACACTGCATCTGGTGTGAATAATTATTTTGGCATCATTCTATCCGGCGCTAATCCTCAACGGCTTGAAAAGATTCAATCAGTGTTTAGCACTGCCACGGAATCAGGGCTACAAAACAAAGAGTAACTGGATTAAAATCTTGCTATGGTCACAGGTCATGTCTGTGTCACATCTGCTTAAAATGTTCCTTCAAGGAACATGAGAAAAAGGAAATTTGACTTGGAAAGATTGTGTTGAAAAACATACCCCCAGGATGGAGTTCAAGGTTGGTTTATAGCGAGGCATTCTGGCATGAAAAAAGAAGGACGTAGAAAGAATATTACTTTAAAACTCCCTACCCTCAGGAAGGCAAAACCACCACAATAAACATCTGAACAGTAATGCCCTCAGCTGCAACACCAGCCTGCACGCAGCCTGCTCAGAAAATGCGCAGAGAACCCAGGCTTCCAGAAGCTGCATTTACCAGAGCAAAGAAATTAACACTGAGAGATGAGGATTTTTGATAATACTTATTCCTATTTAGAGCCAGCTGAGCCTTCCTGATTATCTCTTAAATGAAAAATCCATTACGGTGGCATCAGTGTTTCTCCCTGACTTCCAGCAGCTGCAGAAATGCAATTTAACAATTAACCTTTTCCAGTTGTAAACAACAAGAACAGCAAAGGATGGGGGGGGGGAAGCGCAGCCCCCTCAGAGCTCACCGCCAACAGCACACTGAGCAAAGTTAGCACGCAGCTACGTGCATCCACAGAATGCTCCTTATTCCACCTCCTCTCTCCTACTTTCTATCCCTCCTGAAAATCCACCACAACTTCGAAGTTGCTGTCAAAAGGCACTTTCTTACCTGTTCCCACTGACGGCGACGGCGCAGGAGGAGAGAATCCAGGGGGTTGCTCAGCTGTCCTAGATGTGCCAGTTGCCGTTCGGCTGGCGGGCAGCTCCCAGGACCAGCCCAAGCACCGCAGTGCCATAAAGCATCCCACTGCCCCGACACACGCTGCCGCCAGACGGGCTTTTGTCGGAGCCTTTCAGACCGCGGCGCGTCTCCAAAGGAAACCTGCCATGGAATAACGTGCCATTCCTGCCCCACGTCCTGAGCTCTCGCTTCAATTGCCCCGCTCTGAAATGTGGCTCTGGAGGGTGTCCTCCTTCTCTGCTCCCAATCCAACTGAATCCAGCAGCTCCCCCTTCCAGCCCACCTTTCGCTAAATGACCCTTCGTGGTGGTGAGAGGATGTCCAATTTGCTCTCCCCGCGCAAGGCATTAACGAGGAGAGATGCAGCCCGTGGAGAATAATTGCCGGCGCGGGAGCGGCGCGGGGCTCTGCTGTTGCATTGCTCTCCTCTCCTGCATGCTAATGAGCAATGATGTCAGCAAGCCAAAGTCACCGCATCCGGACCACGCCACGGCCCGGCCACCCTCCCATTTATTTACATGGAAATCAGCTGCTTTTCAGAATCAATAAATCCTGTAGGCTGCTTAAGGAAAGGGAGAGGAATAAACCCCCCTCCCCATCCTTCTTGCCGGCTCGCATGTTTTCAAAGAGTTGGCTCTGCACCAGCAGCCCAAAAAATGAATGGTGTGAAGACACTAATTATCCTTCCCCAAACTATCATCTTTATTTGATGCTGACCGAATCTCAACTTGCTGTCAAACTTCAGGCACCGCTTCTTAGGTACGCAGGCTATTAAAGCAACGATCTCTGAGCAACATATCATTTTTCTCCTGGCTTTCAATGCCCTCTTAATTATTTTCTGAAGTCGCTTGCTATTGATTCCCCACTGGTTTTTAGACGCAGCATGTTTGTGCACCAGCAGGGCTAAATATTCTGGGAAATACAAGTTATTAGTGTGGCATTTTGGTTACCACGTATTTTAATACATTTTCTTTCATACGGGCCCGAGAGATGCAAGATTTGCACCTTTTATGTGTATCTCGGGTACTGTGAGCCCCACGAATACACCACCCCAACAGGGATGCTGAAGGCTCCTTCCCCCATGTTTCCCTCTCCTTGGAAAAGAAAAGGCAGAGAGGGAGCTACGCTGCCAAATCTCTTCTGCTGCTCTTAAAGCCTGTTGCTTGGGAATTAGGTGGTCAGAAATGAATCTTGAATTCAAGTCAACTGGAGGAGAGCATGCATCTTAGCTTTTGCATTTCCAAAAAGTGGGTGAAATTAAAAAACCTAGTTTCTGTGGACTCAAAAACATACAGAAAGCAAATAAAACTTGCCCAACATGTAGTGCTTTTCTAGCATGCTCCTGACTTTTGGGGGTCTGGCTCCAGATTTTGGAGCCCCTGATTTTTGGCAATGTTAACTATGTTTACAGAACGCAGAAGGATGCAGAAACTACAGCTGTGAGTCTTCCTGCAGTCTCAAATGCCTTAAATTATTATTATTAAGGCTCATAAATTAGGTTTCATTATATGGAATTAGACTCAAAATCTCAAGGTCAGACTTTCCTTTCATGGAGGAAGGAGCAGCATCACCTCTACTTCTGCTGGGGATGGCTGAAATGCAAAGGAGAGTCCCTCCAACTACACAGAGCAGTAGAACTTGTAGGAAAAACCTCCCCCGAGCCTTCAGGTTCTTAAAGTGGTGCATTTTGCCCCTTCCAGCTTGCACTGGGCTTGTGCACATGATGCCAGCTGCCTCTCTATGGTTAACATGCCATGGCCCCAAGATGATGTATTTTTTCCTCTTAAATTCAGGACATGTTAATTACAATACAAAGGAAATGAGACAAAACTGAATTGGGCAAAAGTAAATAAAGAAGCCTGCTTATAAAATGATAATGTTGAGCAGAAGTGCTGTGGAGCAGAAATTACTCGTGTTTACTGTAACAATCTTCCCTGCAAACCTACTGCTAAAAGCACACAGCAGTGACTCAGGGCTACAACCAGCACAAAGAATACATGTTCCTCCATACAGCAGATCCTGTAGGTGCTAATTTTCAACAAACATAAGTAAAATGCCTGAGTTTATCTGCCAAGGAGCAAAGACTCTTTAGCTATAAAGGGTCTTACAGTGCTCCAAGTGCCACATGAGCAGGACCAACCAGCCCACCCTGTGCTTAGAGGGAAGGCTGACAGAGCTGTTTTGGACAACTGGATCATCCCCAAGAAAGGGATCACACCAGAAATTGCAAACTTTTAAGTATAAGTTGATCCACAAAGATAAAATCGGAGTAAGAATGATGAGCTGATGTAAATGATCTCTAAGATCAACACTTATAACATCTCGGATGCACGGCTAGCTATGAGCAGAAGAGCTTTGTGTCTAAACAGCATGACAGACTTCTTGTCCCAACACTTGCAAACCTAAACAGCCACTAAATCTAACAAACTGGCTCTTCTGAGATGAGAAATCAGATTTAGAAGCTGCCCCGTTTGGACACACAGCTGTCTTAGGAAAGTGGAAATGAGCCTTCCTGCTTTGAAAGCTGCTGGTTCATTGGCAATCACTCCATATTACCGTTACCTACTGCAAGGCTTGTGAAAAGGTCATGGGTTGGAATAACTCCAGCAGGCACACAAGATTTCTTGACGGATTCTGCACATTATGCTGGTGAAATGGGTGTCTCATTAAGCAGCAAACCAGTGGAGGACATTATCAAAGGTCACATGAAGGACTTGCACCGTTATGAGGATGGATGCTAACAACTGCCAGCAACAAAGCAAATGACCAGAAGTAAAACCTTAGCTACTGAAATAAAGAAATGTCAAGAGCAGGAAGCTCTGCTTATAAAGGTAGTCACAACCTTCTGCCCTTTGCTGCTAGTTTTAAAGACAAAGACCCAAACCCAGCCAACTTCAAACTTTCTGCCATTTGCATAAACTTCTCCCTTTGGCTAATTCAACAAATCACAAATTTAACAAAAAACCAAAAAGCCCATGTTTCATAACCACTGTATTTGATCACCTTGGGGTATCAATCGTCCATCAATCAATAGAGCTCCATGTGACACTGTCGACTCTCCCAATGACAATGAGCTACATGGCATGGCCACGTGCAGTGACAGCAGACTGGCGCCCTCAAGGTCACCATCACTAACCTGATGAATGTCAGATCAAGTTGCCTTTCTGAATTATTTAGTGAGCATCCTCTTCTGCAGCGTGCCATGGCACTGCACAACACTGCTACCCTGGGATGTCACAGAGGCTCCAGCCTCAGCCAGGGACAAAGGCTGTCCCCTGCGCTGCATGCAACATGGGAGCAGTGGGATGGCAGGTCCCACCCCAGCACTGAGCCCATTCTGGCTCACAGTGACAGGCACAATAACAGATTGCTTTTCCATCGCTCTTTCTACCCACAGAAATGCAGAATTGGAGACTCACAGTGGTTTTTTCCCCTCTGTTCCCACGCTCACCCTGTAATTTGCAGAGAAACCTCCGCTTGCAGAGCCAGCGCTCCCGCCTGGGTGCCATGGGTCATGCTCAGCATGGTCCAAGCCTGAGCTCTGCTCCCATGGCCATGGGGCAGGCTTAAGCAGCAGAACAAGAGGCTGGAGAAGGCACTGCTTAGTAAACACTGGAGGGGAAAGGCTTGGGGATTGCAAAAAGCTGCTAGCAGTGAGCATAGAAGGGTGGCAGGGTCCAGCCCCACTCCTCCTGGCAAAATGCCTGGCTCTTTGGGAGGCACATAGGGATGTGCCCAAGGTATGGGGAAAGGTCCTTGGAGAACTGAAGTCACGAAAGTCAGGACTTTCAATGAGGTTGAGCTCTCTTTTTAAGTCTTTTTCTGTTTTTAAGCAAGGCAGCAGATCTTCCCCATACCACTCAATGCCAGAAGGAGGGATGTCTTATCTCAAAGAAAAATGGGATGGAGGGAGGGGCAGAGAGACCAACATCAGATGCAGCTCATTAATCCCCCAAACTTGGCCTCCTCCACTTTTCCTCAGGACTTCCATTTGTGGCTGCGCCTGAGACAGACCCTCTCCTCCTACTGTCACTGTTGCTGCACCCCTTTTCAGCAGAGCCACGGGTAAGGATCTGTGCTGTCGGCCTGCAAGGAGGAATTTAGTTTCTAAACCACCACGGAGCCCAGCAGCAGCTGGCACAGAAGGGGAGGTACAGCCCAATCTGTGGATCATTTTAGAGACAATTTTCTATATTACCTACTGATGCACCCAGCAAGACAGGCCTGACCCTTGCAGCATCCTCCAACGCACAGGAAGAGCAGGGTGACAAGTCTGTGCCTTCCATGTCCTCTGGCAGCACTGAACCACCCAAAGGCAGCGATGATGCTGTGGGAGGACCTGGCACACTGCACGGTTGCTCCCGAGCATCACTGCCCTGCACCCTATAGGCCCAGCGACAAGGCACCCCAAAATGACCCTCACCTATTGACTGTCCCCACCCCACTATGCACCCTCGGATCACAGACAGGCGCTGCACGCTCTGGTCAGCACGTGGAGCACGCCACGAATGGCGTTTCAATCCATCACTGTATCTCTATCTATTTTTTTTAATCACCTTAATGCAAGAAGCTTTGGAGAAGCTTAACAACAATAAGGCTTTTCATAGCCTCCGGCTTCAACTCGGCACTACCATGTTTTCTACTTTTGTATGCTGAAATCAAATTTGTAACTGAATGTGAACAACAATCTGGATGCTCGTGTGGTTTTCTCCCCTTTGCCAGCCTGATCGTATTCTCATCTGACGACTCTTTAATAGTGTCCTTTAATGATGCCTACAAAAGCCTCATTAAAGTGCTGTATTGTAATTTAAGCTAAATAAACTCAACACAGCTTTTTTTTTTTTCTAATGACATATTTTTCTTGGGGCCTTTCCATGAACAATAAAGTGTTCACTGAAAATATGTTGCGAAGGAAGCGCATAAATCTTCAGCTTATCTGGTGGTATGTTTTCCAAAGATCTAAACCTCCGATCAGCAACAAATTAACTTTCCATTTACACAAAATAGAAGATGTATTTTCAGGATAACCAAATAACCCTGCAAGTCTGCATTAACATGTGCCTTGGCAGCAGCTCAGGACTCCCTCGCTGCCGCCCTTCTTGCTGCCTGATGCTGTCAGTTGCTGTCACGTTAGATGGTTTTTATTCTATCTTTTGGCTTCAAACCTGTCTAAGAGGGTGTTTCGGGTCACTGGTTATGCCCTGAGGATTTCTTGCCTTTGCTCACTGAGCTCCCCTCTGCACTAGCTATGCACAACCTGGTCCTTCACCCAGAAGCTGTGCATCCCCCACGACTGGGACATGATGCTTAACCATCTCTGTGCTCAGAGGTGAGTCTCAAGTTCTGGCCAAGCAACAAAAGTCTCATTTTTACCTCCCTAAACCAGACTGTTTATTGGGTCATGAACAGAAATGGGCTTTCATGATGCCTTCAAGTCTTGAGTTTCACAGTGAATTTTCAAACACAGGAAGATTGCCCATGGTCAGGAAGGCACCTGGATCCTCACACTCCTAACTACTCAGTGGGAAGAAAGGTGCCAAAATAGATGTTTATTTCATACCTGAGAGCATGAAGTAGACCTGGATGATATAAAACCAGCTAGGGTGAGCAGATGGACTGGAATGCTTTATTTTGGTTCACCCCAAACTCCATCCATTACAAGACTTCTACAATCCCGCTATCCTCAGTTTTAAATACATTTTAAACCCCACAACAATAAAATGATGAAAAGTGGCATCTTGATTTAAACTTGAGTGTTGCCCAGCTTAAGACCATGGCTCTGTACCCTGCCTGGAGCACACAGAGCAGGTAAACATGTCTTGGGCTCTATAGAGGTTTGCAGCCTGGCTGTCCCACTGGCTGAAGCTGGATGGAGCTCCAGCATCCCCAAGACAGCCTGGCGCTGCACACAAATGGCAAGAGATGTTTGCTATGCTTCCCTTTGTTTTAATTAGTAATACCAATTTGTTATCGTGGCTTGACATTTGTTCATACTTAGGAATAAATTGCTTCCTTGAATGATATGCGAGATTACCACGGGCTTTCTGTGTTTGTGTTGGTTTTAGTAGCTCATAACAAACCATGAAATTCATTACTCTTGCCACAAGCACCCAAGAGATGTGCCAACCAGGGTGTGATTTATACACAGCTCGACTCACGGAAATTAAAAGGTTTTAATGTTGCCTGAAAGAAATCAAGAGTTTGACATTTTATACAAATAAATTACAAAAAAAGCCCCATAATAATCGCAGACGTGAGGTACTGTATTGCTTTATCTGCCCAAGGATAAATATTAAAGTCAGGGTAAAATTAGCTCACTAAATATTAATTGTCTAATTTGAACACCCCTTTAAGAGATAAGCCTTCTGGCCTGCAAATTACTTCACTCTCATCTTTTTTTTTTAACTGCTTGGAAGCTATATATAAAGGAAGAAATTTCACAGCAAAACTTCTCTGCTACATTATGATCCGGCAAAGCATTCCCACTGAAAGAAACCACTGGAAAACAGCCCCGTGCTTCACCATCCTTAATGAGAAAGGGCTGTCAGTCATACCCCAGCCCTATTTCTCCATGCCGTGTCAAGCCTTGTACATCAAACCTAATATACAAATCGCCAGCCGCATCAAGATCATTAGAGCAGCTCAGCCCGTCAGGGAAAGGTCAGTTCGTCGCTGGCTGATGGCTGCCTGCTCCAAACGCAGCATCAATCACAGCCCTCATCAAAGGCAGCCACAGCGGTGAGAATGCAGCTGGAAACCCGCATCCCTTCCATGTATAACCTGCCATCCTCTAAACCTGCTCCCCTGGTTGTAGAACATGGCTACGCTTTTATCTTATCGTGATCTAGAGGGAAAGGCAACTAAATCGTTGGCTAAAGAAACAGGGGGGATCAAGACCCACGGGGAGGGATTAAGACTGTATGAGAAGAGGGTCAGCCAGAAGCATGGTCCCTGACTCCAGTGCTGGCTCCCTTTTCCGCTGTGTCCCAGCCTGTTGCCACTCTCCTGGATGGGTCCCATACAGGAGCATCCCTCTGCACCACACAAGCCCCAGCACCTAGAAACAGCCTCTAGTGAAGGGTCAAAGCCACCCTGCAAGGAGAAGCTGGTTGCTGCCATCGCAGCCACACCACACGAAGCCAGGGGTGCCCTGCAGTGTGGGGACATCAGCATCTCTGTGCCAGGCTGCTGCTGGCTTCCAGGCATGCTGCCCCCAGCTTGTTTGAGCCCATGAAGACATCCTGCCCACAGTGCAAGCACCACAAGGGGTGGAGAAACCCAACTGCTCACCATTAACAGGGGGACACCAGCATTATGGAATGCTATTGCTCCTGTCAGCCATTGCTCGTTAAACATGCTGAAAACCACAGGCCGTTTCTTCTCCTTTTTTCCGTACCATGCTGTGCTGCACGCAGCATTATCTTCAAAGGGTGAAGCAAACATGTTTGCTAAACATGAGCAGACTAAACACATCAGCCTTCTAGAAGCAATTATTGTTGCTAGAGATGTAGTGAGTCCCATTGTTTCGTGGTTCAGAAAGCATTTTGCTAGCTGCTTTGGAATGGGGCTGTTCCTCAAAGCGATTGCGACAAGGAATAACCCCTCCCAAGTGAAATAAAAACCAGGTGGGCATTCAAAGGAGCGAAGCTTTCTTTTTGCTGAGCATTTAACTCACAGCATCTCCTTGCAACAAAAGAACAGCAATTTGGGGGTCAGGCTCCCACGGCAGAGGGGTGAGGATATTCCTGGAAAACACTGGATTGGATTAGAGCTGGAAAGCTTCCTGCAGCCTGGCCAGACTGGAGGGCATTGCTCTGACCAGTATTTAGACTGGCTGCACTGGTACAGGGCAAAAAACCCCAAAATATGGAGGAAAAGGGCACTGAAGTAAGTGCTGGACATCATCCTCTTCCCTGCATCCCAAACAGGCTGGGATGCTCCAGACCAGGGTGGCTCATCTGGCTGAGATCCTTGGAAGTGTGGAGCTGAGGCAGCATCTCACCTTTCCATGGCCTTATTTCAAGGCAAACAACCCAATCCCCCAAATTCCTTCTCTGTGCAAACCACGATCATTCCCTTGTATCAGTGCAGGGCAGCAGAGGGGGAGCGCAGTTGGGCTCCCTGTGGTACTAAGTACTTCAAGCATGTATCTCAAAAAGATGGGCAACCATGGATGGCCAGAGAGACAGCTGGGGGAAGGAGAAGGGAAGCTCACAATACTGGCGAGACTATTATAATTAGTGTAATAAGCAGCAATCACAGCTCGGCAGCTGCCTTCCCACCCTGAGCGGCTGCTACGTGCATAAACCCGTGGCCAAGAAGGATTTAGACACCTGCCATAACATCTCTGCTTTGAAAGAAGTTTTGACTTAATGAAGCTTTCATTTCCACGCAGAGGAAACGACTTTACTGCATTCCCAGCCTCTCTGCCTTCACCTGAGCAAGCAGCACCCTGTGCTAACAGAAGGGACATGAAACCGGGTTTAGTTTTGCTGTCAACTATGATTTTGCACATGGCTTTGAATAAAACCTTGTCACCTCATGTTGAGGCAAACCTGCCACACTCAACTTTCTGAAGTCCCTGGAGCCTCAGAGATGAGCTGTTCTATAGCAAATGGCAAAACATGACAAAAATCATTTACATTGGGCATATACATCCATCCTCCTTGGACGGACACATGCCCAACTCCTTCTCCAAAGCATCCCTAAGTTCCTTTGAAACACACTTGTCCCCATCCACACCAAGTTTGCAGAAAGTTGGCACTGAGCATATAGTACAGAAGAACTGCTCTGCAGCTCACCAAAAGCCAGAAGCAGCCATGGTATGACAAGATGTCTTGATAGGAGAATTTTTTAAAGGACTGGAAAGCAGATACCGTGTAATGGAGTGCAATGATTTTTTTTTTTACTACCAGCAGTTAATTGGTTTAGAAACATTTAAAATGGTGGAGAAGTTATGGGGTAGATGCTCCTTTGAAATTAGTTGAGGATTTAGGTGAAAATGCTGCTTGCTGGCAGCTCACCAGCACAGGAACCAGGCACCAGGCATCCCCTCATGCCAAGCATCCATAACCACCAGAATTAGGGATTGAATCACCATCCTCAGCCAACATTGGTTGCAAAGTTGATCATGTGACAGGTTATGGGCCCTAAGATGCAAAATATGCTGTGGCTTAGATCCAGACTAATTCTGAATCTTTCCTGATGCTTGTGCTCCAGGAGGGATTGCTCTTCTCGCTTCCTTCCTACTACTCCCTGTTCTAACAGGTGGTCAAGGAAAGCAGTCAGATGCTCAGGATATCTGGATATTTTGGCAGTAGTGAAGGATTCAGCTCCCACTTTTTTAGTGGGTGTTAGACACTGAGGAAGTGTCTACTGTGAAGATGCTTGGAGGTGTGAGCTCTAAGCTCTTTGTGCAAGGGGCATTTTCCTACAGTGCTTAAGAAAATGACAACATGGAGACAACAAGAAACAAGCTTGGAAAGCAGGAAATGTTTACATCGAGGAAATTTAACCTCTTGTGAAAGAAGCAAGCCCCAGCCAGGCTGGGCAGGAAAGTTCAGGAGTAACTGCAAACAGGCAGTGACCAGCATGTCAACCACACCACACCAAAGGGTTAAAAACTACGACATAATTACGGCCAATAAAAACCATGACATAAGCCAGAACAAGGATTTCTTTAATTTCCTAGTGCAAGAAACACATTTGTATGCCCTTGACAAGTGGCATGTCAAAGCAACAGAGGAGCACGAGCTGTTTGTTGTGACACTGACCATCCCCAGCTCGGAGAGCTGGGATTGTTCAGCCTGGAGAAGGCTCTAGGAAGACCTTAAAGCAGCTTCCAGTGCCTGAAGAGGCTGACAAGAAACCTGGAGAGGGGCTTTGGACAAGGGTCTGTAGGGACAGGACAAGGGGAATGGCTTTAATCTGACAGAGAGTGGATTTAGATAAGACATTAGGAAGAAGTTGTGAGACGTAATGAGGTGCTGGCACAGGGTGCCCAGAGAAGCTGTGGCTGCCCCATCCCTGGCAGTGTTCAAAGCCAGGTTGGGCACAGGGGCTTGGAGGAACCTGCTTTAGTGGAAGGTGTGCCTGCCCATGGCAGGGGCCCTGTGGTAGGGGATTGTAACCAGATGAACTTTAAGGTCCCTTCCAACACTAACCATTCTATGACAAATGGATTGCTAAGATATCTGCAGTGAGTCTATTTGCTAATTAGTCAAGATCAGGCTTTATTTTATCCAACAGGCATTCAGGTTAAGGAGGTAGTTCTCTTATAGCTGTACATGTCCCTTCTACACTTGTTAAAAAGCAGGACAAAGCTGTCTCCCAGTGACAGTAACACCAAGTAGAACTTTCTCTCACCCAAAGAAGGTGCCTGAGGGCGCAGCCTGAGGTAGGCATGTCACTTGCTGTGGCTGATGGCATGGGACAGGGCCAGCATCACAGACCTTCGACCCCAAATCTGTCAGACCTGTGCCACCAGTACAGCCTGGGGCACAAGCCTGCGGCTGGTCGCAGGCTCATAGTGCTGATCTAGAACAAGGTGTCCTAAAATCTGACACAAGACCCCGACTCATCTCAAAGAAATATCTAATTCATCTGGCTGCTACTGCTTTGATCTTCCACTTACGCTGTGGGAAGTTTAATGTCCTTTGTTGTGATCCTGTATCTGAGGATGCAATGGGCAGTAAATAAACCTATTTCAACCATTCAAATAGTTTCACTTAAACGTAAGAAATGCTTCAGATTTACAGCACCAGAGTAATTTGATAACTTGTGTTGTTAATGAAACGAGCATTAATAACATTTTATCAGCAGTTTTAATCTTCCTGGCACCATTTCATGCGCACAGATAACTTCACTCCTTAACTTGATACCTACAGCACGTGTTGGACAAGACCCCCTGCTGCAGCCAATTTCCAGTGCCCTGAGAACTCAATCTCTGCTAATCTCAGCCCTTTTATAGCAACTCAGACTTGAGCAATCTAAAAACGAGACACACGAAGTCACTTAGGCTTATCTCTCTAATTGCCTGACTGCGAACCAGGGGTTTGGTGTCAGCCACTTGCACTCACCTAAAGACATGAAAGAAAACTCAGACCTAAAATATTTACTGTGAGCATTTTCACTAAGTGAAACTATTGAAATCCTGCTTACTACTGCAACTCCGAATGCAGTGCTAGCTGTGAGGAACACATCAGGGTAACAAAGCAAGTGTTCATGCCTTTCCTCTGCAGCAGCTCTTTCCAGGACTAGGGCTGTGTAACAGGCTCCACAGCTCGACAGCTTTCTTGCACTGCCCAGTGCCAACACAGTGAAAATGTTAATGAATGCCATCTTATAAATATTTAATGCACATTTTCCACTGTGGTTAAAGAGCCACTTCCTTACCCAGACCCATCCTTCATTTTTATCTTTGCACGAAATACCAAGAGTTGGAACTATCTCATGCAACCGAGCTGCTGGAAATGCCACTGCCTAAACCAACACCAAGAGGATAAAATCCAAACAAACTTCCAAGGAATGTAAAGAGAAATCTAACCCAGTCAGAGCAAATATTTCATCTCAGCTACCTCCTCCCAGGATTTTCAGGAAAAGAAAAGCAGAGGGGACAAGCCAGAAACATACTTTCTCTCTGAGTGCAGTTATTTGCCTGGTTTTATTGTCTTATTCCATTGCATTTGGAAGTCCTGGCCACAACAGGGGCCCACTGCACATACCACTGTGATACGGGCATCCCTGGGCTCTGCTCCGACACCAACCCATGAGCAGCTGCAGCAGGAGCTCTGCTGCTCTCCCCCATCCGAAACTTGGAGTATGTCCATGATTGTTGGAAGTTACACAAGCAATCCAGGACAGACATGGAAGGGAATGCAGATCACCCAGAGGTGTCACCATTGCTGCTCTGGTTTTGTTACATCTGTGATGCTCATCTGTGGTGTCCAAAGCACAGCTGACCACAAGATCTGCCTCCCATTTGCAATGTCATGGTAATAATGATACAGAAATACTAGGATATTGTTTTCTGGGACATCAGAATTGATATATTTAAGCCCTTCCCACTAGCCCTTGTCCCAGAAGCTATTCTGCAAACCAAACCAAAAGCTGCAACTCTCCTTGGATCTCCTGGGGATCACCCAAGATCACAAGAGTAATACCAAGTGTCCAGCACTAGCCAAGGCAGGCAGCACCAGTTACAGGGTCTGTGCACACTGACAAACATGACACATGGGATTGAGTGCTGCCATCCAAGCATGTCCCGGCTAGAGCAAGCACCAGTGCTGGAGACACGTTCATGTGGCTCCCCACGGCTCTGCATCATGGGGTGATGCTTTGGCTTTCACACGAGCCATGGGAAAAGTTTCATCTGAGAAAGGAAAGCTGTACAGTCCAAATTCACGCCGAACTGCTAAAAATATGAAAGACTCAAAGGAATGAGGCTTGCATGTGTCAGAATTCTCGGTAATTCCTCCCAAAATCATAATTTTTTGGCACAGATACTAAAATGTAACTGGAGGGCAAGCATTTAGTTCTATTTTAGCTGGGAGAGTCCCAGCTTCTGTCTCTCCAATTTATATATGGAAGCAGGCTCATTACGCAATACGTGTTTCGGCGAGTTCTGCATCAGGGAAGGGTGTGAAGCTAAGGCTAACAAGGGGAATATCATTAAGAGTAATAAACAGTGCAAAAGCATGAACAAATAGGCTTGTCTGAAGCACAGGCTGCTGGTGCATGTATCACAAGGAGGCTCCAAAGTGAAAAATCTTTGTCTTCCTACTCTGAAGATATGGGACAGAAAGCAACGAATGGTGGTAAATACTGGTGAAGAACTGGTGCCAACTGCTGAGGCTGCTTCTGAAGTGCTGTGCAGAGACACTGTTGCAGTGCTGCAGGCTAATGCATGGGAAATTGAAAGGCCACTGAAGAATAAAAGCTGCATTTTCTCCTCTAGAACTGGCCCTGAAACACCATTCCATCCCCAGCTCAGTTAACGCACACAAACAGCACTTTCAGAAGGCTCTGGGGAGACCTTAGAGCAGCTTCCACTACCTAAAGGAGCCAATAAGAAATATGGAGAAGGACTTTTGACAAGGGCGTTTAGGGACAGGACAAGGGGGAATGGAATTAAACTGAAAGAGGGGAGATTTAGATTAGATATAAGGAAGTTCTTTACTATGAGGGTGCTGAGGCGCTGGCACAGGGTGCCCAGAGAAGCTGTGGCTGCCCCATCCCTGGCAGTGTTCAAGGCCAGGTTGGACACAGGGGCTTGGAGCAACCTGCTCTAGTGGAAGGTGTCCCTGCCCGTAGCAGGGGTTGGAACTGGATGAGCTTTAAGGTCCTTTCCAACCCAAACCAGTCTGGGGTTCTATATTTTATTTGCATAACACTGATGCCAGGAATAAACGTAGAGATACACTGCCTCATTTAAAATCCACTGTGGCCAGGAGAGCCAGCCCACGGGAAGCAGCAACACCCAACTTGGCATCACGTCCGCAAATGCCAGCACAATTCCTGGCCAGCCTGAAACGGCTCGTTGGATTTATAGGTCAGGATTTACAAAGTGATGGTGCGGGTTGGCTCAGCCTCTGGCAGCAGCTCACCGAAGCCCTCCCAAGGCATCTCTGCTGGGGAAGGACCTTGTGGTGGCAAGCAGGATGCTGCAGTCCCCCAGCATGGTCCCTCCTCACCACACTAACACCGTGACTGTCCCACAGCCCCTTGATGTGGCACCACCAGGGAAGCCAGCTCATCTAAGCTCCCTTATTGACCTAAGGTGACAGCTGCCTTCTGGAGAGGAAAAAAACCCTTTTAAAAGTGAAAAGGAGCTTTTTCCCCACCCCTCCTCTGGGTGCACAAATACACTCATTTAAGGTGTAAGTAGATCAAGTAGCTAATTAAGGAAATAACCGATAACTTAATCAAGATCATTAGAGGAACCAGCATGTTGCTGCCATTATTTAAATGGTAGCAGAGCAAAAATATGCTCATGGAACCAGAGCCTTCAGGACCTCTGGGCGGCCCAATCTTTGCAGGGGGAAGGCTCCCATGTCACCCCGTCCCTTGTGCCAAAGCCACTGAGGAATATACTTAGATCTGGCAATTTCCCACAGACGGAACATTTAATCATCCCGCAGCTGCCAACACAAAAATCCCTAGTGAATGGTTCTCACATGGAGAGGAATTCACTGCGAGAAGCAGCATGGGGTTCTGCTTCAGGACACAGCCCCTGCCTGGTTTTGGTGCGGGGTAAGAACAACTCCTTTGCAGAAATGAAGTCAAATACCTTGGGCCATATGCGTTTTGCTTTTGGCATCGTGTGTTTACTTTGCTCCTGGGATGGCTTCAGTGATTTCTCTACCCACCCCCCAAAAAGAGGGTTTGCAACCCAGCATCACATCCCTCTTTCTAATTGCTCCACCAGTTGCACAGATAAAAACATCTGCTGGAAAAGAGAAGGAATCCCAAAGCACACAAATGAAGGCAAACAGAGGATGCTGTTAAACACCCCCATTCCGCAAACAGCCCTGGGACCTCTGACCAGCAGGCTACCGGGTCCTCTGCTTTCTCCAGCAG
>NW_009925124.1:54787-104256 GCF_000696875.1 Nestor notabilis
AACCAAGCATGTAGTTTGTCACTAACACAGCCTCCTATCTGCTTAATTCCCAACGCATCCAAAAGCATTTGGATTCATCAAGTTTGATTAAGTACTTAAAAGTCTTTGTTTCACTTAAAAGAAGCCTTTGTTTTGCCTCAGAGAAAACTGGACATTTTCTCCTGAACTCATATTAGAAAAGACAAATATATCCAACATCCAAAGTTAATGCAGGATAAAGGATTATTTTTAAACACAGATGCCAAAGGTCCAAAATTCACATTTTGTCATTCCACACAAATCCTTGCAACAGCTGAGAAGACACACAGCAAGTTTGGGAACTCAGGGCTGAAGATTATCTCCAGCCTCCCACGGAGTTTTACTCTCCAGGGGTTTTCAGAGTGAATAAAGCAGGAACAGCTCAAGGGCTGGTGAGAAAAGTCATGTTTGCATCAAGGAAAAGTTTTACTGTGTCCACAGGGTCGGATATTAGGAGGGGATATAGCACATCCCAGCTCCAGGGGTGGCCCCTGGGCTCTGCCTGCAGTGAGAACCAGCGCTTGCAGAGGCAGGCAGGAATCAGAGCCGGAAAGGAAACTCGTTTCCCAACGCAAACATTTGTACAGCATTAAAGCAGCTTATACTTCCATACGCTATAAATCGGGAACTACTAAGTAAGCGACTACTTACCCGGGCTAAACAGGCACGCTGGAGAACGCCCATGGAGCGGGTAAGGGCAGAGGGCAGGGTGGGCAGCAGCAGCAGGGCGAGCGCCTTCGGTGCCGTGGCCCGTGGTTCATCCTCCGGCAGCGGTGCCCATGCCGGATCGCTGCCTGCACCCCGCCAGTGCTGCCGTCATTTGGGGAGGGAAGGAAGGCTCCGGCTGCTGCCCAGCTGCTGAGTGACGCCCACCACAGTTATAGCTTATTGGTGAAAGTCGTAAGCCCTAATCCAATCCTGTCCCTTTACCCAAATTTAGCTCTCCATGGAGCCAACATCCCTTCCAGTTTTGACTAGCAGAATGAAAGCAAAGTTACCTTGCCAATACATAAATCACACAGAGAGAAGCAATAAGAAACATCCCCCCACGCTCAATTTGCTTCACCTCTTTCTCCCAGGAGAGTTTCTTATCTACCCACTTTGAGAGGACCACAGCCTTGTGAGTGCAGCAAAGAAAACCAGCAACTCCCAGAGTGGATCCAAAGTCAGCAAGGTAAACACCAAGATGCCAATAAACCCAGTATTTATCAGAACACCTAACGGTACCGTTGTCTGGGTCAGGACTGTATCACATACAGAGGTTTATAAGAACCGGTTAGCACATGGTTCCTAAACTTATACTGAATTTCACAAAGGTAACTACTGAATCATAAAGCGCTGCTGGCAAACAGCCTGGCCGGCTGACACATATGGTTTTCCTTTTTTCTCCCAGCCTGGTTGCAGACATTAGCTGTAGAGACACGTCTTTCTCTGCTGCACTCAAATGTAGATGCTTGACTACAGTGCTTGCTTTTGACACTGAGGATGCATTGGGGGCTATTGGCAGCAGCTTGGGAACCACAGAGCTATACCACAGGCAGCTCCCTACTGCAGACCCAGAGACCCTGCCTTCATCTGCAAACAACAGGGATAAAAGCCTCTCATGCAACTGCACATTTCTGTACTCGGTTACAGATGTGCAACCCTGAAGCAGTTCCAGAACCTGGGCCTGGGTGAGCTTTGAATGCACGCATACAGCTAGCAGTATGTGATCCAGGTGTCCCGGTGGACAGGCAGCAGGATCCAGATGTGGGCAAGCTGCTCCATCCAGCCTTTGCAGAGGCCAGTGATTCAATAAGGAATCTATTCATAGAGGAGTGAGCAGGGCTTCCAAGAATGCAGAGAAAGCGTTTCCGAGGGGTATTCCCATTGTAAGTCCAATAAGCCCCTTCCCATTTCAACTCCCCACTGCTGCAAGCTTTAAATACAGAAATAATCAAAACATACGTTAAAAGAAGAATTTATTTTGAACTTGGCAGTGTTCATCTAAGAACCTCCCAACTCAGGAGCAGGGCTGGAAGAGCGCAGGCAGCCTCAGGGATGGCTGAGCTTGGCTCTCCTGGAACAAAAGCAGCTTACAAACCAGGTTTGCCACGTGAGAGCCTAATTAAAGACCGAAGCCCACACAGCAAACAGACAGACTACAGAGGAAATTGGAGTCTAATTTACATGGAGAACGATTACTTACTGCAACCAATTAGTGTCAAGCTGACTGACAGGCTACCCAAAATACGTTCTCCCCACCCTCCCCTGCAAGTCTGAGCTTCCCTCGCTGCTGTATTCTCCCCGGGTTGTTCGGTTAGGTGAGAGGTAGCACCTCACCACTAGACAATGGATGGCAAACAGAGACCTTTTGAGCTTTCCATAACAAACATGGAGTTAGAGCCACTCACATGCCTCCCAGTGCAAGCTTCATCCAAACAACAGCGGACACCAGTGCCATGTACCCTCTTTCTTGGTTTAAATCCTTAAATGACATCCTGAGGGTCCCAATAAGAAATTAATCTCTTATGGGAGGTGCTCCCCCTTCCTAGACAGGTATTCTGCATGGGGGCTTTCACCCCATGGTTTACAATCATGTAGGAGACCTGCAGGTAGGGGTTGTGTCCCATAGCAATAGCATTTGCAATGCCCTCAGGCTGCAGGTTTTAGGGCCCAAGCCATGTTGCTGGTTTGTGCCACAGAAGGAAGACACTATCCCACAGCATCACTGCTGCCAGACAGGATGCCCAGCGCCAGGTACCTGCTCAGCTGCTCTCAGAACAGTCCTTTCTTTGTGCACCAGTCCCCCTCATCCAGCTGGGCTGTTCCCCACGGCGGGACCATCACTGCTCAGTGGGGAAATGGGGATGCAGAGGGATTGTCGTTGCCAAAGGGAGCTGACATGGACAGAAAAACTCCTGCTTGGCTAGCACTGCAAGGGAGTGCCCATGGTCCCACCAGTGCCTGTGCTGGGGAAGGAGAACCCCTTTCACTCTACTGCCCTGGAAGAGGATGACTTCATCGCACATCCCGAAGTACAAGCTGGTTGCTAATGCTGCAGAAAACCTCCATATCAAATCAGTCCCAAAACTGGTAAACAGACTTTAAACACGCGGAACTGACCAAATGCCACTTACCTTCCTTTTACTGCTAAAGAAGAAATGACTCATTCTATCATCATTCTTCTCTTCCCAGCAACATGCTCCTTATTAACAGGATTGACTAATTGCCGTCCTTCCCTTCTAACTCTGGACTGCACATGCATTTTAAATGCAGAAATAGCACTTCAATGCAACTTGTTGTGTTATTCTTCATAAACTCCTAAGAACAGTCTCTCTAAGCAGCGTCTCTGACTGCTCTTCAGAGAGCTCTTGTGTATGCATGTACAGGCATGCAGGGACTGCATTTGGGGTATTTAAGACCAGGCAATCATCCCTTCCTTTGAGATGCACCAGTATAAAGCATATTTAAGGACTTCATGGGTCTTCCGTATGGATGAGATAAGCTGTTCTTTTAATCTCTGCAGGCTACATGGATACATGGCATATTAGAGGAAACTTACCCTAAAAAGAAAACCCGAAGGAAGTGCTTTGTGAAGTATCTAGTAGCTGTTTGGTAGTATCTGGAGGCAGGCGGGACCTCAGATGGTGTAAAGCATCAGCAGGGACCCTTTAATTCCAATTCACTTCAAGTCAATGGTGCTAAACCAAAGTACACCACAGGAGCACCATCAAGAGAGGTGACATAGGGCCACCTCACCTGGGTCTCCTATCGCGTATAGCCACCACAAAGGCTGCTAATCCTAGTGGCCCTGGCCTCCCTCTGCTCCCTCCTGGTTAAATTAAAAGCCTCCATTGATTACCAAGTGGATGCAATGAAAATGCACGTGTGCTCACACTCCTCAGCATTAGGCTGTTAATCTGGTGTTTATACTCCTGGAGTTTACCTCCTCCACATCCCCCTTCTTCCCTGGGGACCGACTCTCTGCCACTTTATCTGCAGCTCTAAGGACAACACATGCTGCTTCGTTTTTAAACTCCCCTCCAGTGCTATGACCTGAACCAGCTCTTTGGAGAGGGAGCCTCCACCAGCTGCAATTCCCATTAATTCCTCCTACGATTAACAGGTCAGCTTACGCCACCCTGATGATAGTGGGCTTCGGAAGCGCAACTCTATCCACATTATCTATGCATAAAAGACAATCACTACAGGAGCAAACGCCTCGCTGAGACTTTTATCAGCTGCAGGCTTGCTGCTCACTTTTGTGCCGCTAACGACTATACAGAGAGCTTCAGCCTCATCGCCCTGCAGCGTCTCCAGGCAGAGGAACCTCTCCTCTGCAGTGATGTTGATTATAGAAGCAATCACTCCTGGAGGGGGGTAGGGGCAGGCAGGAGCATGGGGAAATTAGAGAAACCTTCTTCTGAGTGCATCCCATTAGGGCTGGCGGCAATTCCGCGCGCTGAACAAGTAGGTGGGCTTCCCAGAGCCCCCTCTGGAATTACTGGGCAGGGAGGAAAGGCGAGAAAAAGAAGGAAAAAAGGAGAAAAAAAACAAAGGAAAAGCAACATAACCCTCAACAACAGCAGCAGACATCACCCTGCCTGGGAACAGGGCACAGAAGAGCAGCCTCCTCCCTGCGGGCACTGCAGTGCTGGTGGTCACTCAGGGGAGACCCACAGAGATAAAAGGCAGTAAGGCCAGTTGTAAAGTACTTGTAAAACAGCTAATGGTCTCAGGTCCTTTTAAACCATCATGAACACTGCTAAATCACTTCTTTTATTTGCTTTCTGGCCAGATTTGCTTAGGTTTGAGCTCACCAAGTTTATGCTGATACGCTGCACATCCTAATGCATAAGTCAAAGCTGGTGTGGACCCATGAGCAAACCCACACCACAACCATCGTTGCCAAGCTCTGCAGACCATCCTTTCCTTCACTTTTCCAGTTTTCCCAGTAGTTGCATGGAAAGAAAAGAAGAAACTAACTTAACAACATCTTCCTTCCAATATGCACTAATGGGAGCTGTCGTAATAATAAAAACCAGAAGGAAAGGCAAGATCTCCAGTTGCAAGCACCGTGCAGCCCTGCAGTCCTGACCTTCAAACTCCTGACAAGGTGACACATTATTAAGAAATATCCATATTAATCCTAACTATAAAGCGCTACATTCAGCCAATTAAACCACTGGAGCAGCTGAGCGCTCCCGTAGACCTTTGTACTCTCCTTTCCTATAATCTTTTAAAATGCCCTCTTAGGGAAAGGAATGGTTTCTGCAGAGAAGAACCGCCCAGCTCCTTCCAGCCTTGCTCTGTGTGTGTGTATAAAATGTTCCTGGCTGCTTCCAAACGCCACACATTAATCTGTGCAACGGAGCCTTGTTTCCTTCAGTGTTTGGATGATTTCTCTTCGAAAGAGAAGACAGAGCTGTTCCACTTGGCATCACATCCCTTCCCTGCCCCCTTCCAAGCCTTTATTTCTTGGTTTTCCATAGCTTTGCCAGAGTAGCTCACAAGCCATCACCCCAAGCATGTGTGAACCCAGAGGAGAATATATTGCTGTAGGAGCCCACAGATCTATGAGACAGCCAGGATGCTCAGAAACAGAACTGCAGGATTATGGTTTTAATGCATCAAATTATGAAAAATACCACCACTCCCTTCCTACAGCTTAGGACACATCAGTTAGTTCTCCCTCAGCCATTTCTTTGCCTGAATCTGTAGTGACAGGAACTGTTCCTTGAATTAAGGACTGCTGGGAATGAAACCCAAGAGAGGTCCCACCTCGACGAGCCCCACAGAGCAATAAATCAGAGCATCCCCACCACGCAAAGGGCTCTCTGGTACAACGCCAGGCATCTTTATTAACACCACACTTGGGGCTAGGATTTTTGTGCTTGTCTGCCCAACGTTTACACATTTGAGGATCCCCATTGCTCAGGCTACTGCCAGCCAGGCACCTCGCTGGCTGCTTTGGTGCAGCAGCTGGAGCATGCTCTAAACTACCCACTTGCCACCCGAGACCCAGATGGGTGGATCATGGTGTCTCTTCAAGTCTGCGTTAAGTATTACAATGGTCTGTAGCTGCAGTCAACAAGCTTCCCTACAGGAAACTTCAGCTGCAGCTTTGTCTGCTGGGAAGTGTAATCTCAGCTGTGCTGCAGACAGAGGGGAGATGTTCATTGCTGGACCATGTAACACCTTGCCACAATGGTGGACATTTCTTCACCCTGCTCTCATCACCTCGAGTGTTGCACTCCACAGAAACACCCGAAGCCTGAGGAATGGAGCAGAGGCAGAGCAGAGAGGGACCTCAGACCTCCTCCATGCCTGGTACCAGCAACTACTTAATCACACCCAAGCTCACCATCGAAAGGATGAGCACCTCTCTTCGCCATGGATGGGCTTCTTAGGAGGGTGGATGGAAGGGAAACATAAAGCTATCTGTCGAACATCATACAATGATAGAATCACAGACTGGGTTGGGTTGGAAGGGACCTCAAAGCTCATCCAGTTCCAACCCCTGCCACGAGCAGGGACACCTTCCACTAGAGCAGGTTGCTCCAAGCCCCTGTGTCCAACCTGGCCTTGAACACTGCCAGGGATGGGGCAGCCACAGCTTCTCTGGGCACCCTGTGCCAGCGCCCCATCACTCCCACAGGGAACAGCTTCTTGCTAGCGTCTAATCTAAATCCACTTAGATTTCAAGCCATTCCCCCTTGTTCTATCACTACATGCCCTTGTAAGAAGTCCCTCTCCCTGCATGAGCAGCCCAAACCCTGCCAGTCCCTGGCAACCCAGCAGTCTCAAGCTTCTGCAGCACATCTGTCATTTTGGAAGCTGCAATAGAACACTGTGCACTTTCCCTTATTACCAAGCACCCCTAAATCCCCAGCTCCTGGCATTTCTACAACGAATAAACATGCAGTTCCCAACACTGAAACCCTATAAACCAAGAAATCCATATGGCAGTGCCCCAACAGACCAGCAGCCATAATCTTGGTGCATCAGATCTGCACAATAAGCAAGTCCATTTTACGGGGGCAGAGTTTTTCTACAACTAAAATGGAAAAAACACTGAAGATGAACAATGCCTGTGACAGGTTTTTTTTGCTGCTCTTGATTAAATACAGCACACACCAAATCCATTTTTCCCTCCTTGAATGATAAACTCGACAGTCTGAAATTAAGCCCAGCAGGGTATGTAAGATCCTGTACAGATTTCAAGAGATAGAATGACTTTTTGGGAAGCCTGCCTGCAATGTATACACACTTTGCAAAATCACTCGAGTACCTCTGGCACCAAATATAAACACAAGGAAAGCTGAAAATCATGTAGTGTTTTTATCTCAACACAACCTACACTGCAGAGCACAGCCGTGATTTGCCATCTCATGATAAACCAACTCCTCGCTTTTGATCATTCTAGTGTGTAACCGTGGATGTGAATGTATGATAGTATCACGAGAAGAAAATAGGAGGAAAAAACCCAATCAAAGCAGCACATCAACCTGAACCACGCGCTTCCCAACCAAAGGGTATTTGTAGATACCAGAATTACCATTTCTCTTCAAGACAACTGATCCTTTTCATGAAAATGTAAGAAGCCCTAGAGAAATTCTGGTTGATCGCTATTAAATGAACAGGCCTTGTGCTTTTTTTCCCTCCCAGGAAAATGACTGAAGCTTGGCTTTAGCATAATCCTGAAGATTATTTACATCTTCTGCAGTTTTTTCCACTGCTGCTGAATAATCAGGGATCCTTAGGAAACCACTGCCAGTGAAACATAAACCTTCCCCCCGCCTCTTCTTTTCCTCTCTCTTTTACCTGTTTTTATACATTCTTCCTTGCACAGGAGCAGTGAAAAGGCTAAAAGTGCTCAAGGCAAACGGGCACAAGAGGAACCTCTGGGAGCAGCTGGGAAGGGGCAGCATTCCCACCACCACAGCACTGTGGCTCTTCAGAAGGCTATGGGAAGAGAAGCCACCTCTCCTCTTTGTAGAAAAGGGCTCCAAAAGCCTGCACGTTCCTTGAGTATTGGGATGCTTTGGGAAAGGAAACTTACAGGGATGCTTCAGGATGAGAACTTTGGTTTCTGCTTCAGTGTCCTTATTGTTTCCAGTTACACCAACTCCCTTCCTCTTTTGCCCTCTCCATTAAAACAGCTGTACACAGGAAATGAAAACAACCAAATACTCTTAAGCATGCAATTGGCATGGTAGTGAGGTTGTTATGCTCCTTAATGTGCTTTCTAAAAGTACAATTCTCTCCAGGTATACAGACTTCCCAGCTGCACTGTGCCCGGGGAGTGTCTTAATGCAAACTCTCGAACAGTCTGGTTTGGTTTTGTTGTTTCAAAGCAAATCTGGCCCCATCAGGACAACAACAAGAGCTTGGCTGATGTGCAGGGTCCCAGATTTCAGCTCTTCTCAAAGGGAGGCCAAGAGACCTGATGCTCTGCATGGCCAGACCCTGTGTTAGAGCCAAGGGTCATCTCTCAATGCACCTGGGCACAGCCAGGCTAAAGGGACCCCTGCTCCACAACCAAGTGCCATGAGAGGTCAGGACCATGGTCTCATCCTGCTTGTGTGACATGTTCCCTGTCACTGTCATGGGGACAGACATCGCCAAGGTCTAGTTTGGGAGGGATCCCATCTGGTGAGCAGGATTGGTTTGAATTACACACCAGCCTGTGCTGCAGAAGGCTCATTTGCAGTAATTAGAAGCATCGTGTGGGCACACAGGAGGACTTCAAAGAACACCGGTAGCCTCGACAGTCTCTTTTTTAGTGGTCAAGAGGCAAAAACTCCCTTGTGCCCTTGAGCATCTCTTAATAAACCAAAATTATACAGAATGCTTTTTTTTCGGCAGGAACCAGACAGGTCACTGCAAAACCCACCCCAGGGAAAGTTAAAGGTCATACTTTTTATATGAAATATGCCTTTTAACACACACAATTCACATACACAACTTCCCCCACCCAGAGGCACAGCCATATGCGCTGCTTCGCTTCCACCACCCTCCCAAACTGAATACAAACAAGGGTTCACGTATACTGAAATCTGTAGGAAGCTTAACATTTACTTGGCTTTTGTGTAAACACTTACATGAATTACACAAGTTTCAGCCAAGAGGCTCGGCACCCTGCCGTGCAGAGCCATATAATTTATTACAATTAAAAGCAGAGAGCGAGGCAATCAGGCTCACCCGACACTGTGCTGGTATGGATTTGCTCTTCCAAATAGTTTCCAATTTGTCTTTGCAGCAGCTCAGCCTCTCTGCGAGAAACCCCGCTGGCATTAGCCCCGTGGTGCATGGGCGTGCTGCTCCCGCACCCCAAAGCAGCCCATGCCTAAGGGCTTTGCTGCTGACTGGCACCCAATGCTGCTGAGAAACCCGAGTCCAGCTCTGGTGCCCCCAACATAAGAAGGACATGGACCTGTTGGAGTCCACAGGAGGCCATGGAGATGCTGAGAGGGCTGCAGCAGCTCTGCTCTGGAGACAGGCTGAGAGAGCTGGGCTGGGTCAGCCTGGAGAAGAGAAGGCTCCTGAAGGGGAGACCTTAGAGCAGCTTCCACTACCTAAAGCAGCCAACAAGAAATCTGGAGAGAGGCTTTGGGCAAGGGTCTGTAGGGACAGGACAAGGGGGAATGGCTTTAAATTGACAGAGGGAAGATTTAGATTAGATATAAAGTTCTTCCCTGTGAGGGTGCTGAGGCGCTGGCACAGGGTGCCCACAGAAGCTGTGGCTGCCCCATCCCTGACAGTGTTCAAGGCCAGGTTGGACACAGGGGCTTGGAGCAACCTGCTCTAGTGGAAGGTGTCCCTGCCCATGGCAGGGGGGTTGGAACTGGATGAGCTTTAAGGTCCCTTCCAACCCACTACTTCTATGATTCTATCAATCACCACCACCAAAAGATCCCCCCACATTGTACATGCATCACCCCAAACTGCAAGGCAGGGTCTATTCCCCAAGTCTCTGCCTTCCTCACTCAGTATTCATAATATGCTAAGCTATTAAAACTATCCTGCAGACAGTGCTGCGGCTTACTGTGCTGCAGACAAGTAGTGTTATCACTTCGTATTTCTTCTTTTGTTATTACAGTGAATCTCCCTACATCTATGAAAATAATCCAATTATTGCTTACCACTGTTAAGGTCACTGTTGCTTTGAACAGAGATTTGGATAATACTCTGATTACTCTTAAGCAAATATTGCTGGGACTCAGGCAGAAATTTCAGAGGGATTGAAAATCCATTTTACAGGAAACCACAGATGGAAAAATATTCACACTCTGGAGGATATAAACAACAAAAAGAAGGTATCATTTCTCTGCCTTATTAGAAAAATAATGGTTTATCTGAAATCAACAGCATTGGTATATTCTGCTATTAAAACCATATATGATTTCTCCTATCATGTAACCTTCAAAATATGGCAATCATCAAATCTTTATTAAATGTTCCCATACAGGCTCCAGAAGGTATTGAACTACTCCAGCGCGCTACATGGAAAACAGCAGAAGGCTTCTATCACTTGTGGGAATAGGAGCTCCCAGAGAAAAGCAGATATCAAAGATCAATCTGTAATAAGGAAACGGAAGTTAACATCCCTTCCAGCAGCCTCAGAGATAATATTTTCTGCATTGAGCCAGTGAGATAACAGCAAAATCACACAAAATACAGATGATGCCGAGAAAAGGTGTCTATTATATTTCTTTTGGTGCAATTAATCACTGGTTCTTTACTGTCAGACCATCTTTGGTAATAGCAAAAAAAGGGGGGGGAAAAGTACTCAAACCTTTTTATTTTTCCCTTAAGAAGGAATTAATCATATTGTCATTGAAAGATGGTTTCTCTGACATCACTTCTCTTGTATTGGCCAAGTGATATAAAAACAAAGTACTGCTAGGGCTTGCTGTCCTTCTGCTGAGTGAAGGGATGCTCAGAATTAACCCCTCAGAGTCCTGCCAGACGGCCAGCCTCAGACACACCACCAGAAAACCCAAACTGGTGCCTCTGGACCAAGGGAAGATGACAAACTCCAACAGCTCTGGACGCAGCCAGGGCTGCCTGACCCATAGATGGCTTCTCATCCTCTTCCTCCTCCTTTCCTCCTTGCAACCACATCACTTGCTGGAGAGTTTCTTCCCAACACCCCACAATACATCTTTACCCCATGGCTGGGATCGCTACCAGATCCAAACCCTACTCAGCCTCAGTGGGTTGGCCACGGCGACACCCCTATGCCCTTTTCACAGCTGCATCTTTATTTTTCCCCCCACTCTTTCAGGTTTCTGGCACTGTGGATGGATAACACCAGGGTGGACATCATGGTGCTGAGTGACTCAGCCCTGCCATGGAGCAGAGACAGCCGGTGACATGCCACCAGGGACAGGGATGGGTGAGTGGGCACAGTGCTGCAGTCTCTCTCCTAGGAAACCTGCTCCGCCTGCCTCAGACATGCCAAAATCCCAAAGGGATAGGATAGAGTGGAAATCGCACCAAGGAAACCTATTTAAAGCAATACCCTGCTATCAAACAGCAAAGGCAAAACGTGAGCGTGCCACAGCCCTCTCAGTGGCTCTATTGACTCCAGCAAGCTGCCTGCCAGTGCAGGGCTGGGGGGATGCCCAGCATCAGCAGCATGGCAGTGCCAGCACAAAGCCTAACCCTGCCTTTGCCTCCTGCCTTCCCATCTCAGACCAAGAAGGTTTGGAGAGGAGGGGACCACTGCTGGGGCAGCCTCTGCCTAGAAAGGGTGCCAAAGGGATGAGGGTGCCCAGGGGACAAGTGAGAGCCCACACAAGGCTTGCTCTTCACTCGCAGCCAACAAGCACCATAGGATGCTCACACACCTCCCAGCACTGGCCTCACACCTCTCACCCTGGTCAGGAGGCAGCGAACAGCTTCACGCGCATTTGGCAGCAGGAGGTGATGCTCTTATCCATTAAGGTGTTATCTGTTTTCACCTCAGTCCCGGTGCCTTTCTCCTGTTTACTTCTTACTGCTTTACTCATTAATGCCTGCAACCCACTCTGCAGCACAGACACCTGCATGCTTTTAATTGCTCCTGGATTTCCTTGATTAGATGGCTTTCAGGGACCTTTGGTTTTTCTCTCAAGAGGTATCCAAGAGGCGAACACAAGCTAACAGTGCCAATCCAATTCTGGGATTGATTCCTTCTGCTATGTACACAACAGCCAGGGCTTGGGCTCTGCTCAAACCTTCCCCAGGCATCTGCAGTGCTAGGACATCAGAGAGCAAAGGGTACAAAATACTGTCTAACAGCAGCTACGCTTCCACTGGGCTGGGGACTTGTGTCCTGTGTGCTAATTCCTATCTAAACACAAGTTGCCAACTAATCCTTGTCTGTTCTAATTAACAACTGTATTTGCAGGGTTTCTGCAGCACAAGACCTGTTTTTATAGAGAAAAAGCAGCAACCAGAAAAGCTGAAAACTGAATAACACAAATCACATTAGTGCTTTAGGAAGAGCATTGGCCTTTTTACGTACATTAGATTGTTAGGTTAAATAGCAGGAAACACGGGAAGAAAAATACACACAGTTTGTGCTCCCTGTTAATGGTACTAAAACCCAGCACACAGGAAAGCCCGCAGGACAGGGTTTTTAAAACCATTCTGCAAGCTGCAGAATAACCTCCAGGTTAAAAGCGCATTAAGGTAATTATAAGTTATCCCGGCTGCCTTGCTGGGGCCAACACAGGGACCCCACACCCACGGCTGTGGGATGCAGCATGCAGGCACTGCGGGGGAGCCCAGCACGCCAAAACGCCTGGGTGGCTCCTTGCAGCATCCTGCTTCCAAAAGGGTGAGACAGGCTAAACAAGTGATGGATGGGTCTGAGATAAATGAACAGATGCACCATCCAAGGAGAGGCAGGGCAAAATGCAGAGCCAGGTAGCAAACAGTGCCTGTGATCATGCTGGCACAGCACAGCCTTGATGCTGGCAGGACTTTCAAGTTAAAAATAAGAAGAAGAATAATAAAAACATCCAAACTCAGTTGGCAGACCCCCTTTCTAGAGAGGTCTGCACAGATTCTGTAGGAATATCAGGAGTATAGTTCTGTTTAATACTGTCAGTATATAAACAGCACTTGATAATGCTGAGTGGGTACAACACCACCCAAACAAACTTTAGAATCAAGAGGACCGCGAGAGGACCATTACACTCGTATCTACACTGCTGCTTTTAACCGGGACTGCTTGAATGAAATGAGCCGGGGAGGTGGGGCAGTAGCATGGAGAGAAAATAGTACGGGTGGATTTAATGCAGAAAGCCAGGACGGCTCATTAGCGCGAAAGCAAACGTTGTCAAAGAGCTCACATCTGCACCAAAGCACGAACCTGGTGTAACTGAGCCCAGCTATTTAACCAAGAACGAATGAGACTTCACCACATGGTGGTGAGATGCAGCCTGATGCACACTCTGTTCTGCAGGTACCATGGTGGGGACGCAGACCAGGGATGTGCTATAACACCATGCAGACCTTATGCAGGCTGAAACAGCCAAACAAACACCACATAGGTCGTTTTCTCATAAATCTAGTCAAATAACCAGTTGCATAGAGCAAACGCATGTTGAAGTAACGCCACTCACACTGTTGAGGTTGTCATCAGGGATGGGTACATCATGAATCACTGCTGAAGCCAACATTAAAATGATATTGATAATAAGTATCCCAGCCGTCCTATTCGGTGCTCATATAACACATGGCGCATGTGAATTTTACAGCTTTTGTATTCATCTGCCCAGAATGCCATCACTTTGCAAAGATTTCATAAAATATTAAAATTAATGAAGATAGTTTATTTTACAGCTCTAGGCAAAGGCCCTGGGAATAATGAGAACCTCCCCATTAAATTCACGCAGATCTGCAACTCGCAGCCCTAATATCTCGCATCTGTTTGCCAAGTGAAAGACGCGATGTCTTTCAACTCTGTTACTTGATGGATCGGCCTGAATTTGCTTATTAAGGTTTCTACAATCCATTATCACTGCAGGAAACAGAGAGGGAGGGATGATAGACTAAGCATGTTTATCAAACTATGTGAAATCCAGAGAGACACTCAAAACAAATCTTTACAGCCACTGCAGGAAAGTGCCGGGCATCTTTATTGACAGCCCAACTGTGAATTGCACAGTTGGCTTTTAAGAAGGCTATGACATACAAGGACAGTATAGCAAAAGACTTAATTTTCATGCCTTACGATAAATATAGCATTGCTAGAAGCATTTCAAAAGGACTCTGCTCACTGTATGCAAAATGGTATTTGAGGTATCAGCAGGTGGCCAAAACACTCATGCACCAACGCACAAACCCAAGCAATAATGGATGCTGTTAGAAAGCAGCCAGGGCCTAGAAGAGAGTGATTTCTGCAACATTCAGGAAGATTCAAAGCCAACAGCTGCTGGGAACTTTGAACAACCACAGAATTCAATAGTAAACCTCTGATAAATGGTTAACACCTTGCAGATCTCTTTTCAAGAGCAGGGAATGGTTAGAACTAGTAGCCTGTTGCAAAACTACGCGCACAATGGATACGAAGTCAGTATTTCAACCAACTAATCACAGAATGGATTGGGTTGGAAGTGATCTTAAAGCTCACCCAGTTCCAACCCCTGCCACGGGCAGGGACACCTTCCACTAGAGCAGGCTGCTCCAAGCCCCTGTGTCCAACCTGGCCTTGAACCCTGCCAGGGATGGGGCAGCCACAGCTTCTCTGGGCACCCTGAGCCAGCGCCTCAGCACCCTCACCGGGAAGAACTTCTGCCTAAGAGTTCCTCTCAATCTCCTCTCTGGCAGGTTAAAGCCATTCCCCTTGTCCTGTCCCTACAGACCCTTGTCCAAAGCCCCTCTCCAGGTTTCTTGTAGCCCCTTTAGGCACTGGAAGCTGCTCTAAGGTCTCCCCGGAGCCTTCTCCAGGCTGAAAAAGCCCAGCTCTCTTTGCCTGTCTCCATAGTAGAGGTGCTCCAGCTCTCGGAGCATCTCCATAGCCTCCTCTGGACTCGCTATGTGTCCCTCTTGTGTTGGGGGTCTCAGAGCTGAATGCAGGACTGCAGGAGGGGTCTCATGAGAGCAGAACAGCACACACACAAAAAAGGGTTCATGCAAGGTGTCGTAGTCCAGCCTCTTGCCCCAAGGGGTAGGTGCATTGGCCATGTAGATAACTGCACACATCTCAGACCTTGGCTACAACCGTGCATGCAGGAAGAGGCAGCAGAAGAAAAGAACTCCATCATCACATAGTCATGCGCTGGTGTGTAACAGCCTGGGTTGTGCTGCTGTCTGCAAAAGCAGTTAGTAATTCCTGTACCTCAAACACAGCACACACAAACTTCTGCAACATTTATTATTCTCTTATTTTAATCTAAATTCTCCAAGCCTTGCAACCAAACAAATCATCCTATCGAACACAAAATGAAGGGAAGGGCTGGGGATGCATCTGCTTAGATGAACATGCATTTGGTAGTTACTGAGCATGCAATTATGAAAACTTGAGTCTGTATCTACAGAGATGTTTCCCATTAAAAAACATCTTGGTAATACCAAATACTCTTGGACCACTTCTCCACAATGTAAAAAATCATGTGCAAAAGTGCTTTCTACTTCCAAGACACCATAAACATGAACAGCGGAAAAACGTTATTATGAAAAAGGAATTTCGAAGTTCATGTTATTGCCCCAAACAGCTGCACTGCAGCCAAACCCATCCACACAGTGCACCATCCACAGAGCAGCCATCCTCTGCCCAACTGCAGCCCACAGTCAAAATCACATAAGGACGATGATGATAAATGAAGTTGGACCAACAATTCCGCGCTCTGTATTACACTTTGATTCCATTATTTCCAGCTCCCGTAACACATATGCTAAATATATTGAGAATGTGTCATGGTGACATGTGGATTTGTGCGTTGATTTCAAAGGTATGTGGAATCACATAAACAGAGCATAAGTGTGCGCTTGCTCCAGCCAAGACACTCTTATTCTTCATATGTATTTACTGGTGGGAACGGGCTTGTCAGCATCGCTGCTCAGTTCATCCATAATTAACATCTGGATGCCAAAAGAGAACAAAAGCTGACACAAAGACTGAGTCTTCCAAAACTTAGAGCTCCCTGGATCCTTGAGAACTAAACACTGAATTAAATAAGGTACCTCTTGACCTGAAAATGAGAAATTTTATCTCCAGTTTAAACATGTGCTAAATTGTACAGATGCGCTGGTCCAGGGGGTGGACCCAACATCTCAGCTGATGAGGGATGACCTAGCAGATGGAATGACCACACAGCATTGCAGAAACAAGGAGAGATTTTGCTTTAACAACGCTTTTCCTGGAAATGATCAAGTGGAAACAGTCCTATTAACTTAAGGAGGGCTGGAGAGTAACAGACAGATTTCATGCACCATCAAAACATGACAAGGATGCGGGTGGCCACTGCAGCCCAGGTTCCCTTGCTCCCATTGGTGCTCCCATGTGGGATGCTCTTTGGAGAAACAATCCCAAGGGATAAATCAAGCCCCTGTTCATCACACTCCAGCCTGGGGCCCTGAGCTCTCCCCAGTGCTCAGCTGGCTGGGATGCAAAATGTTAACCAGAACCAAAGATTCCTGAATTGGCTTCACAATTGTTTCTGGAAACCTCAGACCAGCTTTGTCCTTCCCCATTAGACAGTCCCATGCTGCTTGTATATGGTTTCATTGAGTCTCCTTGCTTTTACAGGTCCATCAGACACAACCATAAGCAGGAAATGGACAAACACACCTGGGAAAAGTCGTTAAGATACTTGCAATGTTCCCTTAAACATTCATTGTTATGCTTTACCGGAGGATACCACATGCTCTCTGCATGCTGCGCTTTCTGACAAAGGAAATAATCCTGGTTCTTCCATGCTTTAATCCCCAGAAAATTGATCTGGATCACTGTGTTATACCTGTCCTGAGAAATAAGGAGGCACTTCTCGAGGGCCTTCTCCTCAGCTCAGTTCCTCTGGGAAGCCCCTTGGAAGAGCTGGCTTGTCCCCAAGCACAAGCTAAACACCACTGCCCATCCTTTCTGGAGGCTTTCTTAAGACTTTAAGCATCCAAGGTCCAGGTGCTGTGATTTACTCCAGACAGGGCTCCCTCTTCACAGCACTGCTTGTTCTCTGCACCTCCCCAGCAGTGTACCATGCCACCACGACTATGCTTATGATGCTCCAAAATCATAGTTTATTTCAGAGTTCCTGGCTAGGGTTTAAAGGTTTAATGACCTAATATCAAAGCCTCAGCCATCACCTTCTTGTGCAAGGGCTCGACTCATGCAACACACCAGTAAGATGTGATTACTCACTGATGTAACCAACACACGAGCTGACGTGATCCCTGCTAACACCTAGAGGAGATGTGAGGTTGAAGCTGGAAGACAGTTTGCTTTCGAGTAGCTGCTGGGAGAAGCTGTTGCTTCTATGACAAGCAATAAGGGACAGACTCCACCACAAACTTGCTTTTCGTTTGCAAACTAAGCTAATGCCACAGCAGAATCTGTTTTCACTGATGCTTATTAAAGCCAAGGCAGGAAAAGCATTTCAGCTTTTGCCTTTTCTGCACTAGACAGAATGTCAACGCAGGTCTTTGAGACACATTTTCTCCCCCTCCAAAAAGCCACAGTACTTTTGGCAACTTATATTTCAATTAATAAGTCTACTACCCTATGAATAAACCCAATTATCACCTACCAAAATCCAAAGTTTCCTACAAGGGGGGTATCAGCAAATTAGGAAAACAAAGCCTAACCTGCTGATAGCAGAAGGATGCTCCACCTTTACCTTCGCAGATGCTCTGGATATTTGACATCACAACCACGATGCAGTAAGCCAATACACATATTACACGTACTACATATTTTATAGATTTAGATATATAAATGCTCTGGGTCTCCAAAGGCACGGGACTATAGACCAGTCATCGGCAGCAAAGCTATTTTCTATGCAATTCATGCTTTCAATCTGCCTACCATAACTGTCTCAGGTGATTTAAATAAGAACTGAAAATCTTCCCACAAGACTGAAGCAGTGCCATCGAATTTGCAAATACCTCAGGCTCCAGGGAAGGCTGTTAATGTTAATACAGGGAATCTGTTTGATGCAAATGAAAAAGAAAAAAAAACCAAAAAAAAACCCTCCAAAAAAAAAACTCATTACAGAGTTTCTTGTAATGACAGCGCTCAAATATAACCACAACAGTCTGCTTTTGATTAGGGCAAGCCATTTAGTGCTGCTGTTATTATTTGTTGTTTCTATGGTTCCTCCGGCATGCATCACTCTTCCCAGACAAACATGGAGAGAAGCTCAAACCCTTCTTCACCGCAGTAACAAATCCTGCTGGATTTCAGCAAGCTTGAGCCCATGCACCCCTCTGCCCTCCTCCCGGCTCCAATACACTTTACATACGGGTTTCTCTTTTCCTTTTTGGAGTAGGAGTGGGGTTCCCTTACACATTCATCCGCACTGGGAACTTCCCATGTTCTCCTATCCGCTTCCAGCAGAAAATGTTCCCATTTTTATTACACGGGGAAAAAAGTCATTCCCACCTTAAGGAGAATTGTTGGGGGTTCATTTAAATCAGTGTAGTGCCATGGATGTCAAAAGAGGGCCCAGATGAGCATCTCAAATTAAGCACATAGTCCCCATCCAGCTGCCTCCAAAGTACATCATCTACGCGGACAGGACAGAGCTACCTTCTAGGCTGGCAAAGCTGTCTTCATCCATCCCAGAAGGACACTGTTCTTCAGCCTCCTCAACCTGAAGCTTATTTTGATATTTTCTAAAGACAAAAATCCCCAACAAAACAAAAACCTCCAGCAATCTGTCAGGTCAGAGGGTTACAAAATAGAAGTCCAACTTTAATTAGCTGATGGTGGTTAATGGCCCCATAAGCATGTTCCATGCCCAGATTTGCAACCTTAGTTCCTTGGCACGCTCTTCTGTTTGGCTGCAGGAGATGACACCAACCACACAAAAGCGGCTGCACAGCTACAGGGTCAGTCTGTGCAGTATTAACGAAGCAATATAGATGATAAGAAATACATCCAGTGCCTGGATATACTGTATGCTCAGGGGAACTGGACTCATTAAACAGCAAAATAGTGATCTATTGTGTAGGATGCACGTCTGAAAGAATGGTTTCCAGATGGGACCACGCCACTCATAAAAAGAGATTGCAAAAAGCTCTCTTTGTAAATAAAACAGAATAAAAAGACTAGTATATATACATATACCTACAGTCCAAGTACACATATATATTGCTTACATTTTTCCAAGCAGACTTTACACAGCTGCCCTTTCAATTTGTGCATCTTTTGTACCTAGATTCCTTTTTCTGACCATAAGGTATTTTATTGACCCAGAATAGGGCTTTCTACCTTAGAAGAAGAGAATTTAAATGACAATTGACACACCTTGCTTTTGCCCCACCAAATTCTTCTCCCAGCTCTGGATGGCTGGGACAGATTGTGAGGCTGAGTTCATGCAGCAAGGAAAACAAATGTCCAGTTCCTTTAATTTTTACAGTACTTCCATGTGCAGTACATAAACCCCTATTCAGAGTAAACAAACCCATCGCAGAGCTGGGGAGTGATAATCAGAGTACACATATCTCAATAAATATGTCAAACTCAAATCCTCAGACTTGGCTCTTTCCTTTGCTATTCAAAAGGGACCAAACAAACACTTGGAATTAATAAAAAATATCATTTAGAAAGGCCATATAGTAATAAGGTCAGTAATAAATCATGATAGTGAAGCATCACAGTACAAACTGGTACTGTGTGTTGGAGGAACAGATCTTGGGAGAAAAACGCTGTTCTCTGCCCCTCTATAAACATTATTAGAAACTTGTTTAGTTGCCATTGACATGTTGTTCCCAAAGCTGTTGAAATATTTCCTGCTTGTCAGTGATTTACTGTTCACCATGGGTTGAAATTCACATAAGAAGCCCCCACGTAGTGAGTCACCAGGTCCCTCACCTCCCATTCCTGGATGCTGGACCAAAGGCAGAGGGGAACCAGGACAGCAAACAGCCTGAACCCTATTTTACTTACTATTGCAACTCCAGGGTTTGATTGCTACTCCATTTCTCGCATCTGTTTGCCAAACCCAGCTATTTGCTTATCCATTTCATTTAAACATTATTTTCCTCTTCAATATAAACAGTTTATCGCTGGAGAGCTACTCTACACCCAACGAGGGCTGTAAGCAATATTCCACCCTCTTACTTATGTAAATACTGTTTATTAACAGGCAGGCACAAAGTGCAGTGCCTGAACTGAGGCCTGTGAAGCTTTGCACCCACATTTTGGCAGAAAAGCTGAGAAATGTGGGAAGGTTTGATGGGGTATAAATCAGAGGGAACCCCAACCTGCTACCAGGATGCCGCTGGAGCTCTAAGCGCCTTGTCGCACCAGCCAAGGCTCACCGTGCACTATGAGCCACCCGAAAATGCAAAGTCATTTTCTGCAAGTCCCAAACAGTTTTCAAAAGGCCCATTTTCCTGAGTGGAAGTGCCAGATTGTGGTGAAGTTCGAACAGCTTTTTGCTTTGTGTCACCCTTTTATCCCAGAGTCAAAAAGAGCCTTACAAGAGGAGTCAAGTGGAATGACAGCTTGAAAATATTATGGCAACCGATTTGTAGCATGGATCAGCTGCTAAGGTGATGATAAAGAATATTCCCCAGCAAAATGGTATTCCCTGAATGACTGACTGGGCAAGTGATACGAGTTTGATATCAAGCAAAAACAACAGCAAAAATCCATAGGAAAAATGATTTCAAATCCTGTCTAATCCCTATTTACTTCACTAATGACTATCAACTCTTTCACTATTCAACTGTGTTACTACTTCTGCTTATCAAATATTTCAGTAAAGAGCTTTTTTCTTCCCTCCCCCCATTTATTTCCGCTTCCTATTTAGAGATTCCAGGCTTTCAGGCTTCACCTTTGAACACTGGCTCCACTCTGCTGCTTTTCATTTTCCACACAAGCAGACTTGCAGGCAATGGAAATAAGGCAACCTCTCCCCAACCTGCCCGAGGGCAGAGCCCAAAGTAAGGTGCAGCTCCCTGGATAAACACCCTGTGAGTCACTTTGCTGGGTGCAAGCTAATTAATTGGCTGTATCTGTTCCTCTGTACTGTATTTACTCAATGCAGGCTCTCCAGAAAGGCTGGCTGCCTCGCAGTTACAACATTCAGATGTTATAACTTCATGAGCCAGAATCAGTAAACACGATGCAATTATTAAAATAAGTTGATGTAGAAAATCAACTTTAAAGAGTCCTCGAGAGAAAAAGCACTTCTAGATAAAATGCCTCATAAAAATGCACGTAACAGCATCCTGGCTGCAGCACAGCCAACAACCCAGGGTCACATTTTATTTCGCACTGGGGAATTACACCCCGAGACATCTCATCCTGCCTTCCCCATCATAAGCATGTATTGGAGGTTCAGAGCCCTGGACTGGCTCCCACTTCCCAAGCTGCTTTGACTAGACCAGATGGATCACCCATGAGCATGCAGCCATCAGGAAGATGGACAGGACAGGTCTTCTCCTCTTGTTCTTCTTATAGTTTCCCAGGATTTCTTTTTGATTTTACTGCCATGTTAATTCTCCTAAAACCCTATGATAATCACCCTTAATCCAGCTGCCAGTATCCCATACTCTAAGGAAGGTGTGAAGCTGCTTTAAGCCCACCAGAGTCACAGACAGATGAGTTTGCAACTGCAGAATCATTCCCAGGTTTTTTGTTTCTATGTGCAAACCAATTTCCACGTGGGAGACAAGAAAGCCTTTGCACAAACCCTGCGCTTTCACACGGTCAGCACACGGCTCTCCTGGCAGCTCACAAAACCACTGACCATCAGGTTTACTGCAGGACTGGACAAGAGAGGACAGGTCTGTTCGCCACTGGATTCTTCCTCTTTCAGCAGTCTTAAGAAATTTGGGTAAATCAAATCTCAGCAGAAGGCTCCTGTGAATCACAGCCTCCCACTCAGAGTCTGAGGTCACCAAGACATGGTTTTGGCTGCAAGACCATCACTTCAGGATGTTCTGCCCTTCACCTCCAACAGAAGGGAGGGCATCTACATCATCGGAGAAAGCCCAGCTGTAAAGCAGGCACCACACAAACATGTGTCCAGGGTGATTTCTCTACCCTTAAGACCTTGTAATCCTCTTTAAGGAGAGAACAAGTTTATCATAGAATCTTTTAGGCTGGAAAAGACCTTTAAGGTCATTGAGTCCAACTGTACACATGACATTACCAAACTCACCACTAAACCATGTCTCTACATGCCATATCTACATGTCTTTTAAATACCTCCAGGGATGGTGACTCCATCACTTCCCTGGGCAGCCTGTTCCAATGCTTGACAACCCTTTCAGTGAAGAAATTGTTCCTAATATCCAACCTAAACCTTCCCTGGCACAATTTGAGGCCATTTCCTCTTGTCTTATCGCTCCTTAGTTTGGAGAAGAGACCAACCCCCACCTGGCTACATCCTCCTTTCAGGCAGCTGTAGAGAGCAATAAGGTCCCCCCTGAGCCTCCTTTTCTCCAGGTTGAATAACCTCAGTTCCCTCAGCCATCTCTCATCACACTTGTGCTGCAGACCCTTCCGCAGCATAAACCCAAAAAGCAAAAGCAATTAGGAGCGCTCTTCCCTTTCGCTTCTACCAGTATCTTCTAAGAGAGCCCTGCAAGCACTGTGAGGAGCCTTACCTTGCTGGAGCCAGGATTAGACCCTCCTTGCCCACAGTTCACCCCCAGGAAGAGGTGACAGAGTGCCGATACCATGATTATCTGAGCACCGGTACAACCAAGTAGGTTGGGATGAAGTGTGACCCCACGGAGGGTCCCGAGGCAGGTGTTGCAGCTGAGCACAAGATTGGGGGTCTTCTGGTGGAGAATCACCCCTGCGTCCCCTCCCTGGGCTCCTCAGCTCCCAGCACTCACCTCCTCCTTGTGCCGAAGAGCCACAAGCTCTTTAAGATCAGGACTGGGGACATCTCATTTCTCCTGGCTCCAAGCGATGGAACAAGCTGGCTGAGCATTTGGGCAGGGAGCTAACCTGGCGGTCATGCCAACGTGTGCCAGATGCCATGGCAACTGCTGTGCTGAGCTAATTACGTCCAGCCACAATGCTTAATAACCAGGCATTACATTGCCTCATTAGAAAGCCTTTGCCTGGCTCTGTCCCTGATACCTGTGCTGCCTGCAAGGGGAAGGGACCACTGCAGACATCGCTCTATGGAGCCCTTCCCACACCCTCCTGCCAGCTAAAAGGCCTTTTTCAGTGACAGGCACCCCATGGAAATGGAAGTGGTGGAGCTGGACGTGGCAAACTCCGACACAAGAAAAAGAAGAGATGGGTGAGCTGGAGGGACAATGCTGTCCCTTGCATCCATCACAGCCCCTTTGCCTCACCCCAGCTCATGCTATGGGCATCCTGGATACAGCGCCAGCTCCCACCACCAGTATCCACACAGGACCTGCCTGGCCAGCACCACTGATGCAGGTCTCTGTGTGTGGTCCCTGTTTAAGCACCATCTGTCTTGAGTTTAGCACAACAGCGCTGCAGCCCCACCAATTAAATCAGGCTGACGGAGTTAAATCCCAAATAAATGCAAAGTTAAGTAAATGATCAGCAGCGAAGATAAACAGCACAGGGATGGGAGCCAGAGGAGCCGTGGCACCACAGGAGGTGAGGGCAGGCACCCCAATCTAACCCCAAGTAGAGCCAGTCCTCTTCCCAGCCCTTAGATTGGTGGCAGTGACACCAGGACATCACTCACTGTCTATCTCTAATGCAGACATAGCTGTTCATTGACTGCTGCATTGCACTTCACTACACCAGTATCACAACAGGAAGAGCAGCAAAACATTACAGGTGAAAACACAGTTTACTGCAGATCACCAAGTTAGGGGAAAAGCACTGTGAAAATGCAAAACCCCTATTTATTCAAGGGTAGAACAAGTTGAAAGGCTGAAACACCAGATCCAAGGGGTATCCCCTGCACATTCTCCTCTCCTCACCACTCACCAAGAAAGCCAGCAGCAGCACAAGGCAATTCAGAAACTACAGAACCAGGCATGGGCACACCATGGAAGTGCAGCCCTGGCCTTCACCACGTTTGCAGAAGTGGCCAGAGTGATACAACATGAAATGATGCCCTCGAAATGTAAATAAGGAGTGGACCATCTGCATTGGATTGGGAGATGAACTTCCCAGCATCCATCATCACACTCGTGTTACTGTTTGATGTGGTTTCCAGAAACCCCTCATAAAACCCAGTGTGCAGCTGTCCTCCGTTATTTTCTCCTGCTTACAAATATGTGTGTGTATATATATATCCAGAAACAACAGTTTCATCCACAGCTCTGTGAAGTCTTGAACAGAAAAGTAAGAGGTTATTAAAACGAACAGAGGGTGGCTCATGCTTATGAAACTAGAGATGAAGTGTGTAAAGCAGCGATCACAAAGCACTGGGCACCAGGCTGACCTGCCAGCATCCCACCATCACCCCATCCCTGCAAATTAAGTGCCATCTGAAAAATAAACTGCCATGTGCAGAAAAGCATGCTGCAGTCCATATGTCGGAGAGGCCTAGGGCTGCTGGCTCCCTGGATAACTCTCCATGTGAGTACCAAGACGACTTTGGTACACTGCAGGGTGCTAGGCATGCAAGGATGCACAGCCACACAGAGGAACACAATGACAAACATATACATCAAGACCCTGAGCCACTCAGTACTTGGAAACCTGCTTGTGGTAACAGGAACGATAGAATAGAATCATAGAATGGTTTGGGTTGGAAAGGACCTTAAGATCATCTAGTTCCAACCCCCCTGCCATGAGCAGGGACACCACACACTAAACTGTGTCACCCAAGGCTCTGTCCAGCCTGGCCTTGAACACCTCCAGGGTTGGAGCATTCACAACTTCCTTGGGCAACCTATTCCAGTGCCTCACCACCCTAACTGTGAAGAACTTCTTCCTTATATCTAACCTAAAGTTCCCCTGTTTAAGTTTGAAGCCATTACCCCTTGCCCTACCACTAGAGTCCCTAACGAAGAGTCCCTCCCCAGCATCCTTGTAGGCCCCCTTCAGATACTGGAAGGCTGCTCCGAGATCTCCACGCAGCCTTCTCTTTTCCAGGCTGAACAATGTCCATGAGGAACATGGCGAAACAGCATCAGGAGACAACAAATCTGCCAAAGCACCACGGGACCTATTTCCAGCTGATCTAATTGAAGCAAGCAGGAGATGAACCTGAGAGTCTTTACTCGAGCAAGCAAGACATCCTCGTGCTGCAGAGCCAGGATGGTGGTGAATACTGAGCCAGCCCTGGCTGCATGATAGTCTGTTTAATGCACCAAGCCCTGCCTTGCTCTCAGAACCACATCTACAAAGGATTTTAGGAGATGCAGGAGCTCTACAGATGCTCTCAGAGCAGCAGCCCCACACCATGCTCCCAGTGCACCAGCTCGCCCCATGGTCCATCCACACCATGGGCAGGACAGGCCATTGACCCCACTGGAGATGTCCCACTGGCACAGGCGGGAATGAGACCACATCCTAACACAGGGGATGCAGGTGGAAGCTGCTCAGTGGGACATCCCATAGACAAACATCATATAAAATAGCTGAATCCCAATTCCTGTGCAGAAATGTATCTGCTTGTATTTACCACCCACATACTATTTTATTAAGATATAACCTCAAACAAGAATTGTTGCCATTGCTAAAGTTTATTTTAACATATGGCTCTAACTGTGCCTAAGAAAAACATGTAAAATCAGTTTCAATGTGCTATTCTTGCCTATTGGCTTTTATAATTTTTTTAATGCACAATATATATTTACACATTCCAAATGGGGGGGGTTACATGTATGCTAAAAAGTTATATCAGTCACATGGTGATTGTTAAGTGAAAAAGGCACTGTGGTTCCTTTGTGCCAGTCCACAACCACAAGTGCTGTTTTAATTTTCAATAGGCAAAAGGTAATTTGTGGTTTCATAAATTCTGTTCAAGACGTTGTAATTCCTACCTGGTCACAGCTGTCAGACATGGATACGCTATTCCCTGGTGATGGGGTTTTAAAACCAGAGATGGATGTAAAAATCCTGAGGTATTTAAAAGGAAGGAATGTTCTTTCAATCCACTAAAAGCCCAGCTTGAAGTCCTGGCTGGGGTTAGCTGCTTTTGCTACCTAAACACACACCTAATATCAAGCACAGGAGCAGGCTCTGCTGCCTCCGATAAACCACGCATGTACTCATCTTTAAGCACATGATTTGCACCATGATCACAAATATCAGGACATCATTAACTGGAAACCGTCTGCAGAACGAGCATCCCCAGGGTTTCCAGCTCCTTCAACCCATTGGCACACACACAAGGTGTGGGTGCTCGTCCTACAAACGGGAACAACATTTACCTCCCAGGCCTTATATGAATGGCTGATGGCACCGTTCACCCCTGAAAAAGTGAAATGCAGTAACACATCAGAATGATAACCCTTGGACTGGCACAGATAGAATGGCATTCCCACATGGAAGCAGCCCCTCTGCCTGAATTGTTCAGAGCTGCTCATTCCAATGGAGGAGCATTCTGATGAGGGACCAGTGTGTCCCACTCAGCCAGAGGGATGAGGGAGACCATTGAACAGCCCAGGCTTTCCCTGGGCTGGGCTGCTGTGATCCTCCAACCCTTCACAGCTTGATTTCTTATCCATACAATGCAGATACTGACCCAACTAAGGTTGGCAATCATAGAATCATTTAGGTTGGAAAAGACCCTTAAGGTCATCAAATCCAACCATAAACCCAATGAGTCTTGCTTTTTCCATGAAGCCATACAACAAGAACACACCAGCCATTCCCAGGTGGAAAATGAACTCCCAACTCATAAGCAACCACACTGAGGGCTGGAAAAAGCCCTTGTCACAAGCGTGGATGAAGTTACGCCAAAAGACCCCTTCAACAGTGCCTGCTTTTCATGCTTGGAGGGGCACAGCCCTAAATGTGTTTATCCTCATGTGAAAGAGGAACCTAATGGGATATATTCTAAAACATCAGCTTTGTTTCTTCACCAATAAAGCAGAAAGCCACTCTCCCCCATGTTTATTTGAAATAAGGATTTAGCAAGTATTAAATGCTCTCCTCTTAGCTACGGTTCCAGGCCAGGATTTAAGTATCTCTGTTACAAGACGAATTTGAGTTTTAAACCACAGTAAGCACATTCTAAAAATGGAATAAAATAATCAATTCAATGTGCAAATCTCTGCTCCCCACCCCCCCATAACCCTCCTGACCCAAATACAACCAATGTTGTGACCTGCATAGGATGGTTCCCTTGCCCTGCTTAAAAGAAAAAGAAGCTGGAAAGCCAAGACACAAAATACTCCCCAATTTTCGCAGTTTTCAGCTGATTTCCCTCAAAGGACACAGTGATGAGGAGGATGAACCCTGAGACCACTTGCAAAGGCCACTTTGCAAAGACACAGCATTCTTTCTACAGTATTTACATATTGACTTGCATCCTGTTTTGATGTAAACCGTAATGCTGCTTCACCACTGTCTGCTAAAGGAGCAAATTCCAGCAGATCTGGCAAAACACTTAAGCCTCCACTTAACTTCCAGCCCAGCAGTTGCTCAATGGGGCTATTCATGGGCCCTGCATAGACTTTAGTCCTTCCCGCACCGACTGGTGCTGAGCTCTTTTCCTGGCTGCAATCTGGAGTTCCCAGCAGGAGATATTTTCACCTCTGCCCTCTGGCTTTATCTCCTCTCTTCGTGCTGCACGTGATGCAAAGACAGGGGGGAAAAAAAAGGGAAATCATAGAGAATGCAATGACTTTCATTTGTTTTCAGTGTTGTTGGCCTGAAGGCAGCACAAGTAATGCGCAGGAAAGGGTGGTATTGCTGAGCCCAGCCTGGCTCACCATTACAGACACAGTAGTACTAGCATTATATATATTCCTGGGACACCATTCATGCAGAAGACACTCAAGATTAACCTTACATCAGGTATGAGGTTATCATTTTATAATATGTCTTTTTTATCTCTATTTTTTAAAGAAAAAAAAAAAAAAAGAATTATATCTTTTTAACATCCAGTGAATCAAACTCCTTATAATTAGGGCTGCTGGTTTCCATGGTAACAAGGATCCAACTCTGTTTTATGTGAAATAAGAAAGAATAGCTCCACTCCAGCTGTCGGTGTGGTCTGGGCACTGCAAGCCAGTGAGGGGATGGCGCTGATGGTGCTGCAGATGTGGCGGAGCTCGGCAGCGCTCAGGGCAGATCCACTTTGCCCCCGGTGCCACCGCAACTGAAGGAGGGATGCACACTGAAATACTCCATCTCCATCTGGCCAAAGTGATGGACATGGGCAAAAGGCAGATGGGGGCTTCTCCAGCCTCCCCACTGGCGCCTTTGTCTCCTTGTCTTGGGACATACCACCACCACCACTCTTTCTGTAAGAGCAGCATTGCCCACACCCTTTCCCAAGGGTTACAGCCTCCTCTGTGATGACTTCACCTCTAATAACAACTTCCAGGGCCCCACGGGCTCCAGAGGAAAATAAACTGAAGTTATTTTTTCCCTTTTACAGCACTCTTATTTTAAGAATTTGCTGTGGGTGTAAAAGAAGAAAAAGACACACCTATCGTAGCTGGAATAAAGCGCTGTGGGTATGATGTGACTCTGGCAAGCACTAAAGTGAATCACAGGAGTATCTGCACTGACTTTCTAAAGCAGTAATTTGCCTGGGCCAGGCTTCCGTAACAGATACTGCTGTTTATATAGAGGTTTTTGTGTTGCTTTTTCAAATACATGAGAAGAAAAACAAACGCCAGCAATATAATAATCCCCATCAGCACATCAGCACTGCTCTGTACATACAGGTCTGCAACAGGGAAGATGAACACAGGCAAAAAAACAAATGCACAATGAATGCCTGCTGGTGTGGAAAGGCAGCACTTAGCAGCATCGCTGCCCATCTGCCAGGATGCAGGTCCCCACAGACTGCAGTTTGGGGGAAAAAAATGGAGGATTTAACCAAAAGTGGGTGATAATGGACCATGCAGACACAGTTTCGGTGCCACACTGTGTGCAGTCTGCCATGAATTCCATGTGCAACAGGAAATCAATGTCGGCGTCGACCGTCTCCATCAGCTTGTGGCTGATAACGACAGCATTGCCTGAGCCCGATTTGATTTCACAAATCAATACTGAGTGCTTAAGGAGGGAGCTTGCTGGAAAAGGCTTTGTGTGCAATTTCCATGGGGAAAAAATGGGAATTTTCCGTTATAATTCCAACACTGACATTTTGAACAAACAAGCCCTATTCTTTTGCCCTCCTTTCTCGAAGACACTGTGCCATGCACATGAGATGCAGGGCTCAAGGTTTCCCTGAATGGGCATGGGAGAAGCAGCATCTCCTGCAGAACTGCTCTACGTCCCCAGGGACTCAGTCCCTTGCAAAGGAATCGAGGAGAAGAATAAAAATAGAAGCTAATTACACACTTTTAAACCAAGACCTGGGCACCCGGAAAGCCAAGAAGACCAAAAGCCCACAAGTCACTTCTATAAATGTGGACCTGGTTATTTTCTGGGTGGCTTTTCCCTCTCCTCCTGCATCTGGCAACCTAGGCCAATGCTGTCTAGATAGCAGCTCAAGGGACACTGGCCGATGGGACGGCCCCTCTCACCCACAGCTAGACTTTGTGCACCCCACATAATCTGGAGGAAGCTCCTGGCCTCCGTCTGTCACCAAAGCTTTGGAGGTCATTTCCAATCAAAGCTCCACAGACTCATGCAGCCCTCATTATGCTGTGCTCCAGGGCCAGAGATGTTCATACAGTCAAAAAGCCCACTTACATCCACAAATTACCTGTGCTAACAGCATGCCTCAGGAAAAAACAAAAGCAAGTCTTTGCACCACGTTGGAAACGGAGGTGTTCACTTCTGCTGAAGAATGCCTGCAATTTTTAAATGCTTTCCAAGAAAAACATTTTCCTTTTTCACTTTACCTTCAACCAAAAAGCCTTTTCCTTATCCATTAGGAATCTTAATTACAGATGAACTCAAGAGAGAACCAGTTTGGCTGTAGTAAATCTGCTATCGCTGCTATACTGTAAGCCAAAAGGGAAACAGACAGGACTTGATTGAGCTTCCATGAGCTGCTTTGAGGAGAACCTTGGACATCAGTGTGGTCCTGGTGCTGGCACATAATCCTCGGCCTCCCAACCTTCAGGCTGAGGATGGTGTGACCTTGCCAAAGGAAGCTAACCTGGTTCAGAGCAACCCAAGGTGGTCCCCCATGCAGGGGCACCAAACTGGTGCAAATGATGCTGCAGATGCCAAAAGTTCATGTGGGCTCAAAGGGAGATTGGACAACTCATGGGACAGAAAGGTGCCTGGGGACACCAAATACCTCGAAATCACACTTGCCTTATAAAGCACGTAAACACTTTGGGTGTGAAGGAGCATCAGAGAGACATCCACGCTGTGCTCCTCTTCCCAGCACTGCTGCAAACTGTCCTGTTTACCTGACTCACCTCCTCCTCTCCACTCTCAGGTTATGCTCGGTTTCATGTTCCAAGAACCAGAGCACCTCATAAACCACCAAATTACTGTCTGCTTGTCTGTGTTTTTCAGTAGAAAAAAATAGAAACGCTACATTTGAGGAGTCATCCCTTTTGCTTCCAGTCACTTGTCAGACCCGTTTTTCCCCCCACAAGCTTTAGTAGGTTACGAGCACTAAGGAAGTTTTACCAAGGAAGTTTTTCAACCCAAGCCTAACATTAAATAAAGCTCAAAGTCACGGGACATTCAACATGAACCCAGCAAGTATATAACGTGGCACGAGGCATTTGTGAAATCCACTTGGGAAGCCCACAGAGGTGCTTACAAAGGAATCTAACCCAATCAAAGCGACTTGTATTTTTCATGAGCGAGCAATTCGCTTTACCAGGAAAGAGACAAATCTAATTTTCAATCTGATCTCCAACAAAGCAATATTTTCTTGTTGCTATGACAGCTGAAAGGAAACCCTCTTGCCTCAGCGACAGCCAGCTATCGGCACTGCCGCACGTCCCCCAGCAGCAGTAGCTGGGGGAGGGAATGCAGCCACGTGCACCATTTTTGGCTCATGGCATCTTTGATTTGATGGAGACTTTTAAAAGCACATGCTAAAGCCAAGGACTAGAAAGCCTCTTTGGAGAGGCTATGAGGAAGAACATGAGAGCCTCTTAATGCCTGTGGGACCATGGACCCACCAAAGCTCAGCAGATCCATACAAGGGACCCCCTGGGTTTCACATCAAGCTCTGGGGACCAGCTGCCCTGCACCATAACCCGAGCTGCACCTCTAATCCAAGATGCATAATGCTTGGAGGGGAGAAAAAGACATCTGCTGACCATCAGTAGATATGGCAAGAGCCCAACAACAATAAGAGAAAGGGCTTAAATACATAACCGTTTCTTTTCCTTACACTCCTCCTCCATGGCTACCAGCCTCGCAGCGCTGAAGAAGTGCCCTGATGAATAAATATCTCCTTTCCCTTAGCAACAGTTAGCAACAGAGTCAAGGTTTTTTTCCTCCTTGCTCAAAAGAAACACATCCCAAGCTAACACAGACGATTTAAACGGCAATAAATATAGGACGTGGGTGTAATCAAAAAATCGCTGAAATGCAAATCGCACTTTTTAGCCTGGGTTATTTTAAAGCACGAGCAGGGCTGCCAATGATCTGTATAAAGAGGGTTAGAGGGGAAAGGAGAAACGCAGTAAGATTCTAGGGGAAGACAGAGAGATTATTGCCCATTCCTCCTGAGCCAAGGCCAGGAACAGCAATGGTACCCCGATGCTTGCCTTCAGCCATTGGTACAATCTGAGTTTCTGCAGCAGATTTCCCTGCCTGCAAACTGCAAAGGTCACATCCAGTGAAAAATCTGTTAAATGCATAACCCCAGTGCACAGCAAACGTATTCTTTTCACGGCTCTATTCCTTTAACAGTTCATTTAAGACGTCTGCCTTGCATTTTTCCATTTGGTGTTGGGAAAATGTTTTCTTTCACCTGGCGTAGAGCCCGATTCAACAGAAAGAGAAAGATCTCCCCGTTTCCACGGGGCCCTGCAGTATAAGACATGGGACTAATTCCACCCTTAGCTGGGCACCTTTCGGCTCAGTCACAGGGTATTTCGTCCACTTCCCTTTTGCCCAGGCTCTTTTCCTCCCCTTCTGTTCAGAGGATGAGTTGATCATTTGGTGGTTCCCTGATGCTATTGCCAAGGGCAATCCCCCACCACCGCCTCTGCTCCTACAAGCCTTGTCACCATCACCACTAGCCCCAGTGCCCATGCAAGCCCTCTCCCTGCAGCCCTTCCCCATCCCATCTCTCCAAGCCTCAGTCCCAAAGAACACAAATTCTGCTGCCACCAATCCCAGCAAAGCACTGTGAGAGACAGGTCTAGCTGGAGTTTTTGGTGACACCTCACTGCTCTTTCTCCACCAAGAGAAATATTCCCAATTTCATTGAATCATACAATGGTTTGTGTTGGAAGGGATCTTAAAGCTCATCCAGTTCCAACCCCTGCCATGAACAGGGACACCTTCCACTAGACCATGTTGCTCCAAGCCCTGTCCAATCTGGTCTTGAATGCTGCCAGGGATGGGGCAGCCACAATTTCCATACGTATCACAATGCCTTAAACAAGCAAGACCACAGAAGGCAGCCTGGTTCCTACCCAAACAAAGCCTAATATAATATCACTAACTACAAAACAAAACCATAGTGTGGTCTTGCTGATAACGCATTGCTAGAGGGCATCTAGAGGGCTTGGTGGTACCACAGGGAAAACCAGCTCTTTGAGATGCCTGGCTCCCAGGGACACAGGGGTGACAGCAGGGAGATGGTGATGGAGCCAGGCAGCTCCAATGTACCCAGATTTTACTTTTTTGGAGACCCAAGAGCTAACAGCATTTGGTTCCTGCTGTCTCAGGCTTTCAGCATAAAAGTCTGTTTCACTTTTACTCATTCAGTTTTTGAAATAGAAGCTGGAGCTGGCAGAAGGCAGCTCCACAGCCAAGGAAGCCCAGCTCCCCGCTGACGCTGCGTAACACCATATCCCCTTCTTCACCCTGTTCTATTCCAATAATGGAAACCTTTTCTCTAAATAGCTATCAGCTTCTGAGAAGGAGAAGTCCTCTATCTGGTGACGATCCGAGGGCTAATTCCCATCTTATCCGACATCAGGACAAGACCCCACACTGTAAGACACGTCACAAGGCTGTGCTACATGGATTTGTAGCTAAAATGACTCGGTAGAATGATGCCAGCTGTGCCGGCTAAGAATTGGGCTGCTTCATGTTTATCTATAATATGTAGATATTTAAATCCCTAAGCCTGAAGTAAAATAATTTAGAACCTCCAGCTATAAAAGATCTGCTCCCAAATCCTCATCGCTTTTCAATCCTAGTCTCCAACACATTATATTCTTTCTGCATTTAATGTGCCCTTAAGGTGGGGATTAGGTAGGCATTTGATTATGTCTTTTATGTTTATAGCAATTCATTTCCAAACCCTTACAAACTTTAATTAAATGCTACATTTTCACTGCCTCACCCTGAATCGAGAGAGAGCAGCAGAGAAAAATCTGTCCTCAAACAAAATTTACATTTCTAAAGCACTTTTTTTTCTGTGCAAGCACCTTGGGGCTACTGTATAAAATCATCCTGAGCTGCCTTAAGATGTATCAGTGCAGACATCAAAGCAGCTCTAATACCAAGCCTCACGCAGACCCGCAGACAGCTGAGATCACTACATTTGCAAGCAAGAAATAAAACAGCTCCTGCCAAAGCCAACCATTGATCCCTTCTAAAGGTGGCCGTGGGGGAAGCGAGAGCGGCAGCTGAGCACCAAGGTGAAGGTTGGTTTCTACTGCTGGAAGAAAGGTCATAGGAACAGCCCCGATAGCAAAAAGCATGGCACTTCATCCAGCCCCACAGCATCACTGTACATGAGAGGAGACATCATCATGTTCCCATGCAGCCAAAGGGGAGCTGAGTATCCCCAGTGAGAAGCAAAGCACAGCAGCTCCCCAGAGCAGCAATAATCAAGCCATCTCCAAAGGTAACCCCCCATCAACCATAGACTTCCAGTGATTGGGAAATAAAATGCCATTGTTTTAAAACCTGGACCCTCTCTTAAGAGCTGGTTGCAATCGGGATCATCCCATCCCTTGCTCAGTGAAAGGCCATGAACCAGCATGCATCCTCTCTGCAGTTATTTTGCAGAGGGGACAGTCCAGAATTTGTCTCTGTTCAGTATTCAGGAGCTGAGAGACTGGATTTAAAGTCAAGTTTTAATTATAGGTTGGAAATCAGGATTTTGCCCCATTTTAAAGTCTGGGAGCGGCAGAAACCATTCTCATGAACTGTCAGCTCAAAAAAAGACACGGATCTCATAAGATTAGCTGAGCTCTGCAGCTTTGCCCTTTGGGGCCAAGATATAAGAATGATATCAAATTTTTATCAGCTGAGAAATTCAAGCCTAGCTTGAACACCACCACATCTCTGCAGTCCATCAGAACAAATCCAAACTGCACAAGGAGAATACTAAAAAGATTTGGCTCAAAAATCTCTCAGGTTGGGTAGCACCAAGGTCAAAGCTGCAGATACTCCTGTGCACAGATACGCAAAATGTTGAATCAGTAGCAAGATCCCTGTTTTCTGCTTTCCTGCAGCTCCCTGCCTGTGCATTCAATGCTATGAAAGGGTTCAGCCTCCAAGGATGCTGTGCCTCCCCATCCTACAGGCTTCAGGGCAGCACGGGGAGATGTGCAGCTACGGATGGTGCACAAAACCCACCCGAACTCGCAGGGCACCAAGCTCATGTGCCCACTTAAACGAGCCCTTTAAACAGCATGGGAGCTGGGATTTAAATCATTGATCAGCCTAGTGCTTGCCCTCTGTGCTTGGCTGAAATTTCACTCGTGGGGTTACCATGGTTAGAAACACCGGGTGCGCACGCACCGTCCCACTACTACAAACTCATCCATTGCTCACATCCAAACGGCTTAACTTTTCCTGGATCGCACAAAGGCATTTCCCAGTGAGAACCACAGTCAGGCCGAATTTTGGCCTTCTAGCTGCAGTTGTTGCCATCAACGAGCATTAAGAAGATGTAAAGCTGTACTTTTACCTTGCCTGAAATGCCCCGGTGCAAAGGCCAGAGGGTTTTTATTCAACGGCTGTCATCACATGTCTCACATCGAGCACCGCTTTCCAGGTCCCTGGGAAACTCATGGCATGTCTCCCACTAATTTCCCCAGGGCCAGGATTTCACCCCAAACTTGGAAGAGCTCAGGCCAAAAGGGAAGTTTAGATAGTCACTGTGCGCGCTTGCAGCGAGCGGCTGGAGCAGAAAGCCAGCGTTTAAACAGCACCAGCAGCCCTGCAAAGTTTTACAAGACACAACCCTCACGTTAGAGGATCCATTTTCTTTCTTCATAAAGTATACTGGGCCTTTCCACAAGCTCCTTTTATTGGTCCATTTGGCTACTTGCTCCTTTTATGAACTACTTAAGTTCCTGGATCATCTGGAAAAGCCCAGGAGGACATGAACCACAATGTGCTAGCCACTGGTAACAACCTTCTGTGCTACCACAACTTGGGCACCCTGCATGACAGCACGGAAGAGAAAAGCCAGCAGGCAGGGCAGCTGGATTCCATCACCTGAAAGGAAGCACACGGCATCTTTTTAACCCGCTTACTGCCTACAAGATTTTAGAGGTGTAAAGTTGACAGAAATACCCCAAGCCCAGGTGCCTTTCACCTCAGCCGAAAATCCACTTGGCAGCAAACAAGTGGTTAAGGCTCAGAAATATTTTTACCAGCCTCCTATATCTCTTCCATGGGGGTCCTTTAATGGCTACAGTTAAAGAACAATCTTGCATGGAGGTCCACATGCTAACATAACAACGTATTTTAACTGTGTATATAAGTAGTTTCATTTCTATTGACATTGGCTAAGGTGAGTCCTAAGGCTCACCGGTCTCTAACACAAGGCTGGGCTGCCCAAGAGTGCAGCCTCTTGAGTTACACATTGCCAAATCTCTTATAACGATGAAAAGCTCCTGCAAAACATCTCATAACCATTATTTCCCAAGGAGACGGATGCCCGAGGCACTCGCTGTGCTAAGTCCAGTGTGTTGTGGCACGGTCAGCGCTGAAAAAAAGACCAATAAAGCCTTCCACTGGAGGGAAAGCCAAGCAGCAGCAGCAGAAACTTGCCTGGCTCCTGCCCAAAACCCTGGAGCCAGTGGGGCAGAACCGGGATCCTGCAGCGCAGGCTGTGGTGTGACATCTTGCTTTTGGTCCCAATCCCAGAGCTGCAACAGTTCATCCCCAGTAGCATCTTCCCAGTACCTCCCGGCCCACGCAGGAGCATCTATCTAACTGGTGGTGGCAGCACCAGGCTGCTCTCACAGCTCCAAAGCATGCCATAAGGAGTCATTGTAATGGGACAAATCCTTCCCAGAGCTTAGCTCGAGAAAAGCAATTATCCAGGCACATCAAAACAACAGCATTTCTATCCTAGAATGAAGGTATTTAGCAGCACTCAGGCCAGCCTCTACCCTTGAAATTACATATTTCATGTCTTAGCTGTACCAGGCTCTTGTGGAATAACAAGGCAAGGGTGAATGCTGCTTGCCACAATCCCGTGTAACAAGGAGCTCTGCTGCCCTCCCAAATAGCAGGCCCTATTTAAGAAAAAGCCTTACTACTGTAATCTTGGATTACTCTCTACCACCCAAATCCATCCGATTTTAATTAGCACCCGTTATTATAAAGCCCCTCCAACATTTCCATATTTCTCTGATCATTACAGTCCACAAATACTCAGCAGCAAAATTCACCCAGCTGTGTATTTTGCATAAACTGGTTATCTTGAACCACACGCCCTCTCACTCTTCTTACCAGCCCCATATTTTAGACAACATTGTTGACACTTCCAGCCTCTTACAGGAGCACTGCTTTGAGAGATTTAGATTAAGCCCAATCCAAGCAGCTCAATGGGGGAGACAGAGGAAATCCAAATACCTCTTGAATTAATGACTGAAGTACGAAAATTCAGCATGGCACCTTATGGTTTCACCAGGAAAACAGCACAAAATCCAGCTGCCCTGTCTTTTAACAGCACCACAGTGAAACCAAAAGCTGAGTGTGTAAAAGAAACACAAGGTGTACTGAGAGTTCAATGAGAAACACATCTTGGTAGTGTTTATGCAATTACCTACAACGGGGGAGAAAGAAAGAAAATATAAGTCCATTTCTATTAGAAAACCCTTATTACATAAGGAGAGGCTCCAGTTGTCGTGACTGGTTCTGGATAATTAAGGACACATCTCTGTACCTGCAGGAATGGGTCCCTCATTAGCAAACAAGCACTTCATCTTCCAACTAATGATGCTCCTGGCAGCATCCAGCCCTGCCTCCTCGCCCCTGGGGCCTGGGCTGCTTCCTGCCCCATCCACCAAACTCTGTATTTTAAGTTTCCTTAAACAGCTGATAACTTCTAAAGAGGGGATAAGAACCATCTCACAGACTTTCACAAGAACCCTTCAATTCCACCAGCGTTGGTGCTGGTGGGAACCAGACCACAGCACTCCAAACTCCAGCACAGAACCCCCCAGTCCCCAGATGTGCTGCTGCCTTTCTAGGAGGAACAACTCGTAACTCCACACGCCCCAGTTTTATCCATCCTTCAAGATCTTTCCTTGACTTGGGGTAGTTCCCAACATCATAAGATGTCTCAAGACTCTGTCTTTGCAACATGAAGACTGCAACCCTTCACTATCTGGGGCCTCTTCTTTTCCCCTCTCAGCATGCCTCAATCCCCTCCGAAGCTTAACGTAACACCAGGCTGAGCATTAATCAACACAACATGCGCACCATCCAACTTCAGCAACCACTATGAATATTATATTTTATATTATGTGCTGGGATTATTTTTATATATATGCCACCCTGTGTCTTTTTATAGACACACTCACACATATATGAGCAAATGTACAGAGTATTTTACTTCTGCAAAATTAAAGTGCAGTGATTTTTTCTTCCTCCCTTCAGCCAGTCCCAAGCAGCTGCGATGCCGAGTGCCCTCTGCTGTACACAGAGACAAATGCTTCTTTGTTTAAAAAGATTTATTAATTCTTTATTTAATACTTCTAACTTTACTTCAGGCAAAATATTTATTCAAATCCTATTTGATCACTTGGAGTGCAACGTGCAGGACTAATGCCACCAGATTTCTCCTGTCAGACGGAAAGATTCTTATCTCCTATAGGCTGCATCAGCAGAAAGTAAATAGTCTGGGCTGGAACTGCACAGGGCACAGTGTGAAAATGTTTTATTTATACGTTTGAAAATAGCAAAGGGAAATCAGAACAAACAATATAGCTTTATTATGCAGGCATTTATCAGATAGCCTTCACACTTCAGCACATTGCACCTCTATTAGAGGTACAAGCTGAAACTATCACGCGGCAACATGAAATCATTTTTCTTTTGTAAAGCAGCATTGTTCCTGCTACTGGAAGGAAAGATAATATTAAAACATATTCAAATGTATGTATTTGAAACCACTACATCTTGTAATAAATTATGCACTCGATATTGAAAATCCAAGCTACGCTGCACAAGCCCGACTTAAGAATATTAACTCTTATTGTCTTCTCATGTCCCAGCTCTTCTCAAATCTGACATTTAAAGGGGCTGCCTTTCCAGCACATGGCCTTTATGGCACCAAACGCAGATTTAATATGGCATTGGCACAGCTCCGCCATGAGTGTTCCCATTTGTTTGGCAGGAGAGAAGAGGAAGGGAGGAAGGGAATCAGCATTGCCCACAACCCACTGCCACTTCTTCAAATGATGCATAACCTTAAGCAAAAGCCTGACCTCTGTAGGGTTGTGGGGTTTGCAAAGTCAGGGATCGAATCATCTGCAAAGAGTCAGGGCAGGTTACAAGACAACAAATCCAGAAGTCTCTCTGCCAAGGGGTCCACCTCCACCCAAGGCAGATGGGTCAAAGACCATCCAGGTCTTCCCCCAAGGACCAAACCCTGATACGATGGCCTGGGGAGGATGAAGCAACGCCATGTGGTACGCAAACATCCAAATCTCAGTTACTGGCATCACGATGTATTTCCTCACCTCTGCTTCATGCTCCTGAAGAAGGAGATGTCTTTTTTTTAACCTTTGTGCAACACCTCGGCTCTGCAAGCAGGGCCCATGTGCTCCTCAAAGCTATGTGGACACCTCCACACTGCCCTGGGAGAAGGGCCCTGGGGTCAGAGGACCCATGGGTGCAGTCCCCCATGATGCCCAAGCACCCAGGTGCTTCCACACAGCCTCCCTGTCCCCGCTGGTGGACGAGCTGGTTGCCAACCAGCACAGCCACACCAGCACAACTGGTTCCACATCCCTTCCAGTGACTCACTGCAAAACCTCTCCATTTCCAGCATTTGTATTCACTTCACAGCTTGGATTTCCTAGAGGAGGCAATACCCAGGAAAACAAGCCTCCTCTTATGCCCTCCTGTAAATGTGCACACATGAAGCTGACCAAAAATATCCCAGTCTATTTTCCTAAATGAAATCTTTTACCAGCACTTTATCCTCAACAAAACGTTGGTATTTTTTGTAACTTTTCATCTTGCTCTTCTCAGGGATTCTTGTCCTAGATTCCCCATCTTGGTTGAAGGCCAAGCATCATGAGCTGAGCCAGAGGGAATATAAAAGCATCTTTCTAAGACACTATAGAAAGGAAGAAGAATTGGACCCTGGGAGCCAATTCACTTTCATGCCTTGGGTATTTAAGGATCAAACACGCATTTGTGAGCTGACACAAGGTAAAAAAGGTAGCTTTGAGACTTCAGGGCATCTAAAGAAGCCTCTGAAAGCATCCTTTTACCAACTAGAGTGCAAGAGAAAACCAGGAGCAGCGATGCATGCTGGAACACGGCTGCTGAGCCCCTGGGGACAGCCTGTGATGGGGACAGCCGTGCTCACCAGCCACTCCTGGTGTCACCACGGCACGGAGCACTTGTCACCACTGCTCACTGGCAAAGCAACCAGCTGAAGGCAAGGAAACAGGAACCACCCGAGACACGCTGGGGAGGTTTCCTATGGTTACTGCTGCCATGGAAATACTTTTTTGTTAGCTTGATCTAAATAATATCTGGCTCCTTGGCCGCAGGAGGCTTCCTGCAAGGTTGGGTTGGATCCTTAAACATGCACCCTGCTATCAGGGTGCGACCGCATTAAGCACCGGCTGCTTCTGAGCATCCCAAACCCAAGCTGGGGCTTTACTCCCGGCTCCCCCAGCCCATGGCTCGGCTTCAAGAAGAAGAGGAGGGAAGAAAGTGGAAAGAGGGGGGGAAACCAGACATCTTTTACTAATTGCTCACAGATGTGGCCAACCAGCTCCCATTTCAGCTGCCAGAGCTCCTGCTCTTCCCGACAGGCTCTAGAGCAAGAGAAACCCCTCGCAGGGAGACAGACTCCCCTCTGTCCATCCATCCGCGGGCTCTGCATAGGGATTTCAGTAATTATATTTATATACTCCCCTTATCAGCAAGAGCAGCCATTATGTCTTTTATCACCACGGCAGCAGCATCTGCACGAGGGCAATTGATAGGGGATGAAATATTTGCTGCGATGGCTGAGTACAAAGTGCCTCCCTCCGCGGTAAGAATAATAATTGTAATACTTAGCTCTCCAAGTGTTAAGCTCTAGCATCAGGCCCTGTGGGGAGCAAAGAGCCATAGACAGGAAGAAACGGCCCCTCCAGCAGCAGGAAGGAGCACCCTAGATTTTACATTCACCTCTTGGCCCCAGCATTGGTGAACCTCAGAAAGGCTCTGCACTGATGAGGACACAACAGCCCACCAGAAGTCTCTTTACAGCCATGCTCGGGAGGCTTGCCCCGAAATTAGTTTTCCTCACATCAGACAATTCTGCTAATGTTACAAATTCTTCAGACATTAGATAGCGACCGCAGAGATGCTGCGTGTACAGGGAAGAGTCCCCAGCCCGGCTTGGCTGGGAGATTATTCATCAGAGGGGGGAAAAAAAAAAAAAGCAAATATCCAAATGAGCATCATGAATTGCAAAACCATCTGTCAAAGGTCTCTGCTGATACTATCGGCCATCCTTAAGCTTGGTGATAGACTTACAAGCCAGACAATGAAAACGCAATTGATTATTTGAAGAGTGACTCACTGGTGTAATAAGGATGGATTACTGGGCAGGGTGGGGACGGGGGGAGAATGTCTTTGGAAAAAGAAATAAAAGGCTGCAGATTGACTTTTTAAAGACAAACAGAATGGGAACAAAACCCAAGAAACACTCTTGAAAGCACTGAACAGACTTCTACGTGGAGAGCAACAAAGAGGAGGGCACGCCGGAGTCCTAGCTCCCTCCGGCTGAGGATTGGGGGTACCAGCCTTTAGCCATCCGATTCAGGTTTCTTTCCAAAGTGGTGGCCAGGAGCTTTTTCTTTCATACCATACAGTGCTCGTGACACAGGCCTGTTGCAAACCCTCTGTTAAAGGAGTAAGAGTTTTCCCTCCCCATCTAACATGCGCTGCATGCTCTAGTTGGTGGGACATACCCCACAGGGTAGCAGACTGTGCACTCCTGTGGAGGCAGCAAGAGGGACCGAGAGAGCTGAGGCTGTGGCAGGGCAGCAAAACTCAATAAGCAGATGGGGATGCCAAGGGCAGGGATGACAGCCTGGCTTTGGATGCCATGGAACCAATGCAACCCTCATCTCAATCTGCTCCCTCTCATCAGCTCAGCAACGATCTTTCAATGACTGATTTAACCCATTCCTCTGGGCTCAGGGGGTTGTACGGGGAGCTCAGGACCTTACATATCCAGCAGCACTGAGCTGTTAAATCAGTTCACTATGTCCCACTAAATCACACACTATGCAGCACCCAAATCCATAACCACAGCCTCCAGCACCAATGGAGACCACTGCAAGACAATCCATCCCGCTTCCTTTCTGCCAGCAGCTCCAGGTAGGACCATTCTCCCCAGCTGCGGTATAGAGCATATTTTTCACATCTGGCCCCGTCCAAGGCTACTGCATGAACTCTCTCTCATTTAATTTGTTCAAAGGCTTGTTGTTGCTCAGGGCCCCATTTGAAATCAATCTTTTACCAGGTCACACGATAGAAAGGGCTTACAATCAGACTGTAATTTGGGATGTGCATTCTCCAGAACCCCACAACAAGCTTTGCAGGTCTGTCCATCCCAAAAGCCTCTGTGAGGAAGCTGTCCTTTGCCAGCGTCTAGCAGCACAGCTCCATGGCTAAGGCCCTGGGAAAGCACTTGCCAGCCACCACAAGCCTTTTGGGATGGCAAGCCCCACTTGCTCGTACCAGGTAACATTTCACTCTTTGCATACCAAGCAGCAGCTGTAGTTGTTTTCCCCAAAATTTAGTGCAAAAACACCCCACAAACATTTAAAAAGATTCGTTTAGCTGTAAAATGGTAGAGGCAAAATTTGGTGTTTGTCTGCTCTGTCCCCTCCCTCCTATGTGTCATTCACATCACTCCAGAAACAGAATAAACCCCCCAAACCCACAACTGCTTTTTAGTGTTTTTTCACCCCATTCACAAAACTAGAATTGCACAAAGCTGCTTCAAAACAGACAGAAAACCTACCCGCACTGCCTGTTCTCTAGGAGAAACTCTGCTTTTCTGGCTTCTGCCAGCAGCTCAGTGTGATGGAGCTGTGATGGAGCAGCAGAACAGCTCTGGTTAAAGCAGCTGCAGACTAGGGCTCTGTGTTCAGCTGAAACTTAATCAAGAAGCCTCTCCAACTCCTTTGAGTTCTTGCAATACAATCCCGAGTGGCTTGTAAAGGACTTCAAACAGGCTCCCTGGGCTTGCCCGGAAACAAGTACATACCTCACCTGCTCTTTTGTACATCGCATACAAAAAATTAAAGAATTCATTTTAGGCTTTTTGCCAGAGACAACACTGCCTCCAATATTGTAATGCTCTGTTAACGTGGATATCGTGTCTCCCAGCCAATACAAACAGGATACCTTATCAGTCTCGGCTGTTCTAAGTGTTGTTTCAGCAGCAGGGCATGAAGAAGTGGAAGGGACAGGCCAAAAAGTGGGTTGGGAGTTCCTTAAATTCAAGTGTGTGCTCAACTTTTATTGAAAGATAGATTGTCCGTGGGCAGGATGAAGCTGATCCCTACGCCACAACCCACCCAAGCTCCCATCCCAATAGCTCAGCTGCCCCTGGGCAGAGATGCTGTGGCAATGTTGATAGCAGCACAAGCCATCACTAGTTACCCTGCTTCTTCCTTATTGCCACAGGGGTTGAAAAGGCAAAGAAAAAGTAAATCCTGATTTTTCAAACACTTATGCAAGTGCTGAATCATGCAGGCGTGAGTAAACAGGACAGCTGAAGCCACTGATGCCAAGCAAAGTCCATGTCCTGCATCCTCCTTGAGCTGAGCTTCAGCAGCCACCCATACCAAAAACCCTGGGCACTGAGGCTGAAGGACACCGACTTTATCAATGAGTAACCTGGTGGGAATGACTTCTCCTTTCTGAACTGCTTATGACAAACAAAACCTACAAACAAGCTAACAACACCAACCCTTTTGTGAAAGGCTTGAAAAATCAGCATAAGAGGCCCACCTTTGGCTTATTTTTTGCATCCCCTACGAAGGGTGCTTGCATCCTTGGGATACAGGCAACTCCTAAGCACCCCTGGGAATAGGTCTCCTGGGGACAGCAGCCTGCTGCCCTCAGGGACTCGCCTCTGGAGCAGGTCACACCAGCTGAATTTTACCTATTTCAGCAGTTTCCCCACTGCAAAATGAAAAACTAGCTAAAACCCATCAGGCCTGGCGCAGTTCTCTGCAATAGCAATGCAACCATGAACCCATTCAAGGTAAGGTACAGCTATTCTTACATCTCCAAAGCCTTTCAAATACACATGCAGGGAAGTGTGGAATATCTGAATCTTAAAGGAGAGAGAGGCACAAAGCATGTTATTCATGAAAGGGAAAAACTGGGAGCGTGCGTGTGAAAGATACATAACCTACAAAAAATGCTGAAAACATATGGAAGCAATAATCTGTACTCTTTTTTTCTTTCTTTGAAAGTAGAAACAAATGCTTCAGAATTCGGTGTTATTTGTTCACGTGCTGCGTTACAAATATTATTGTTTCTGCTCTCTGGTTGAGGCACTGTGCATCAAACCGGAGACCCAAACGTGCCTGGGATGCGCACTGAGCCCCCTGGGATGTCCCTGTGTGGCAGAGCCAGTGTCAGGTAATGCAGATCAAGGCTGCAAACAGAGGGAGGGTTTCTCACTGCTCGCCACACACGAGCAGATAACATCCAGAGCAATGGGCACAGGACAAAGACGCAAAGAAAACAAACACCCACTGCCACTAGCAACTCCCCGCCTACAGTCAACAAGGCAGAGAAAGAAGTTGCAAAGCGACCTATCCACCATCACCCAGCAACCCCAAACATCTCCAGGTTCTGGTCAACCACCTGATTTACCAAGTCACCATCTCATGACACACATCTCTTTTTCCTTGTCTATAGGTTTTTGTGACCCAGTGGTCCATCATAACCTTTTGGGTGCCCTTGTATCATCTGGGATCCCCAGGCGGTCTCTCCTAAAGAGCTCGTCCTTGCTAATGCTCAAAGATCCAACAAGGCCAGATGAGATGAGACTTCTGCAGAACTGGCCACAGTACATTATAGTGGGATGTTGAGTTATGGGAACAAGGCTCAAAACAACTGCAGGCACCAAAACTTCACTTGTTAATATGGAACATTAAGTCAACAGTCACATAAATTTGCCTTGGAAGGTAAGGGCCAGGCACCAAGTGCTGTGTAAACACACATCACTGATATTAGGACCATGGTGTGTGACAGCCACGCACAGAGAGAAGCAGATCTCTTCCTACCAAAACGTGATTTCAAGGGACAAAGATTACAGAGTATATGCAAGCAAAAAAGAGGCTCCAAGAAGAGATGTAAAACATCTCACAGTGAAACTAAAACCCCAGTAAACTAGTCTTTATGTCATGTTTATTACTGTTATTTAAATGCTTCTTCAAACCAGAAGAATAACTATGGCAACAAAGACTTCTCCAAAGGTTTTCAGACACTATTTTTAAAGTTATCTTATCTGCTACAGCATCTGAATGCCTTCCCCCTGAAATCAGCCGCACGCCACTGCCTCTGCAGGCTTTGCAAACCAGGTGGTATATCCTCCTTCCTCAAACCAGAGCGCAAATACCATCTTGAGATATAGGTCTCCTCCATCTACAGTTTTAGCTGGTGCTTTTGGATAGAGAACAGGGAACAGCGAGGTCTGCTGAACTGCAAGAGTATCATTCTTTTTTGCATAGCTTTCTCAAGGAGCAAACAAGCCATGCCTCTGTGTGCTAAACACATGCCAATCTCCAATAGCAAAGGATCCGCTATTTTAAATACAGTATTAAGGCTGTAATTTTGCTTCACCCAGAGTAAATCCGAAATTAGTTCTTCACAGTAGGCTTAACAGCAGCAAAAGCCACTCACTCCCTTCCTAGAGCTGCCAACCATTTGTCACCTTTAAGGTTTGCATATTCACACTAATTGCACCAGGACTAGGTTAAAAATTCCCTTCCTCTCCCTCCTCCCGGACCACCTCCCTCGAAGGCTTTTCTCTGCAAGACATTATGCAAAAGACACTCCTAATGGCTATTCATTCACCAACTCCAGTGACAGCTTTATTTAATGCCAAAGCTTGTTAACAAGCTGAATGGCACACAGTTTAATGTAATGCAGATCTGATTAGAAAACAGCAACTGGGCTCCTAAGGAGCTGGAAGATTTTTATTGAATTTGATTTCACTTTTTCCACACAAAGCCACCTTTCAAGTATTGACCTGTTATTAATGAGGATTTGGTTATGTACACCCAATTTCCACCCTTCACACTGCAGCCCACACAGATGAACTTTCTACTCCTTACGTGCTTTACTAACAAGCTACCATAAAAGAAAGGGATGAGATTAGAGGAAGGAGTCACTTTGCCATTCAGGCCATGAGAAATCGGGGGTTATAGTTCGATAGCCGCATCCTCGCAGACTTCACGCCCAGGGATGGTGGAATTCAATCTTCATTCTTTTCACACATTTTCACACATTCACAAGCCATTTACCTTCTCCTCTTTGGGGCTAAATGATTTAAAACTGAAAATCGAATTTCTGCCTTACTAAATGAGGCAGGGGTCTGTGGCACGCAGGAGGTTCGAGAGCTCCCAGGGGGCAAGATGCAGGCAGTGGGCTCCAGCTTAACTGTGTCTGTAACACAGGGTGTTTTCCATTCCTTGCTTCCACCAAAATAGTATTAAATATGCCAACACTTTTACAGGATAGTTCACTCACTTGAATTTGAGATTATAATTTCAGAGCACAATTAAGAAGATTCAAAACCAAACTCTAAAACCAAGGACATTTTTTAGTCACTGAGCAATCTGCTTTCATCATCTTTTTGCGCATCACCTACAGCACAGAGAGCAGTTTTATTCTGAAAAGAAAACAGTTCTGCAGAATACAATTTATTTTTGAGTGGTTTCCCTGGCTGAGGAAGCATGTATGTGCTTCCAGGAATGATCAATTCAACCAGTGCTCAAAGCCAGCTCTCAAATCTGAGAAAAGTGGCTTTTAAGGGAACGGACAGGCACAGAAACCTCTGGTGTCTAACAAAGCCATTTGCCTGCTTGGCAGAGTAGCTGCACAGCTCACACCTAAAATATCAGGTAACTAGAAAATGCACAGTCCTGAAGAATTATGTACATGACAGTGCTGTATCAGCAACAGTTTCAGTGCCTGCAAGCTTACAAATCCTTTTCCTTCTCCCTAAAGCACATCACCAGTTCCCATCTTTGATGCAGAAAGGTCCCATTTACACTTATCAGCAAAACTCTACTGTTAAAGGATTATAAAAAGGCTTACAGATCCCTAGTGGTTAATTGATCCTTAATCTGTGGATCTCCTCATAAACCCTTGTGTTCTTCCAATCCCATTCTACATGTTAAGGTGGTGGTGAGCATCCTTAGCAGGAGCTGGCTACACCGCAAAGGGCACAGGCTCCCGAGCATGTTTTCAACCTTCAAAACTACTATTAATAATTGCCCTGCTTATATGTTCCTGGCTTTAATAGCCCACTAGTTAGTAAAAAATGAATATGCTTCCTCTCAATTGTGTTCTGGCAAATAGATTGTCTTTATTTAATTGCCTAATTACTTTCACATCAAGGGAATTACATGTGTGTGTGCAGGAGAGCTCCCAGGCTGTCCAGTCCCCAGTGTAAGGTAACTTGGTGTAAGGTCTAACTTGGCTCAGTGGGGAGCAATCCCAGAGCACACAACTACAATCCTCCTGGGTGCTGACCCCCACTGGTACCCAAGGGGCTCTCATCCTTCTCCTGCCCCAGGGGAGGTAGCCCTCCATTCCTGAAAGTAGATTCCAAGCAGCTTTAGCCAAAATCCTTGCCCATGTCAGGGGCCCCTCAGAAAAGGGCAGCCAGGAGACAGCTATGAGTGGTCCTGGCAGGCTGGAGCATCCTGATTCACCTCCTCCTGCACATGGGGCTTTGCAGGATGTGGCAATGTGCTGGTGGAGAGGGCACAACCTGGAAAGAGCCGTGACACCACCCTCATCTGAACCACCCCAAGTAGCTGGGTGCCTTTTCTGCTGGGCCATTTGGCCTTCGATGGGATGCTACCAAAATTCACTTAATTCATCAAAAGCCACAGGATAGTTGCACCTTCTGACACAACGAAACACAAACCACAGCACCCGGGAAGCAGGGGAGAGTTTTGGTGACCACGGCCTTTCTTCTTATCCTATATTTGAAAGTTCTCGTTGACACTTTTAAACATTATAAAGCAGCTCTGGAACAACTCCAGGTAACCTAGGACAGCTCAGGAAAGCATTTATAAGCCCTGAAAAGAAGACAACTCAGGGGTGACCTTATAAATCTATTAACAAACATGTGGCAGACTTGTCCTTGGGAGGGTGTGAGGAGACCACAGCTCCGGCAGCCCAGGAGGAAGGGGACACATTTACACCTTCATCTTCTGAAGGTTTGTGGTGAGACATGATGAACCTGGATGTGTCACCAGCACCTGCCAAGCTGGGGACCACAGTGAAGCCTCACATGCCACTGCACATCCCTCAGGGCAGACCTCAGCCCACAGACCCCATCCCACCACCCCTCAGAGTAAATGCATCAGGGAATGATGATTTGCAAGGCTGAAGCTTAAGATACAACTGAAAGGGAATAAATCAATCCCCGTCCTCGCCCTGAACCCACGCTTTAATCTGCCAGGATGCAGCTCTGAGAAGTAGGGCAGAAGCCTGGAGGAGCACTGAGCACGGCAGATGCTGGAGAAAAGGGTAAACCCTATAAAATAAGGTTAAAGGGTCACCAAGGGCTCCATGGCCTACTAAGTATGTGCACCAGCTCCCAGAGCCCACAGTCCAGATTTAACATCGCCCTGTCCCAGATCGCCCACAAGCAGGAACTCATTTCTAGGCAGCGCAACGTGGGGAGGGGAGAAGGGGAAGATCTAGCACAAGGTCAGGGCTCGCTGTGCCTCATAGGCACTGGCACTCTTGGGCATGTAAAGTGACACAACAGAAAGAATATTTGTTCGTCCTACACCCTCTCGTCCATTTCAATAGCTGCATCTCTGCTTGGCATCACTGAGAGGGTATAAATCCCACCGTGTTTCACGCCCGGAGTTTCACACAGTGATTTGGTGCAAGCCATACAGAACCCCTTCAGCCCAAATCCCCCCTTCCCACCCCACCCTGCACAGGTTGTCCCCACCAGGTGATGGTGTCTTCAGCCCCCAGCATGACCCGGGGCAGCAGGATGAGCCCCTGACCGCAGCGCGAAGCAGACTGGCTGCAAGGTGGTAATTAGCAAACCAGTTACCCCAGTCCCGGTCCGGATCCTGCTGCGCCCCGCACCAGCGGCAGGCACGGGCAGACCTGCGTGCTGCATGGCAGGCTAGCAAACCCACCCATCCGGAGCACCGGCTAGCGTGGGGAACACGTTTAAGATTAACGCGAGTGCTCCCCAAAAAGCCACATTCACACCTCGGATGTGCACAGAGTTGGGAGCGAGTCACAAATCCCTGCGAAGGGAGAAGCGGAGTGAGATCCATCGGGATCCCGCTGCCCTCGGGGGGACGGGGCGAGGGAACGCGGGGGTCTCGCCGGGCCTTACCTCCACTTGTGCAGGGCGAAGCCGGGACACTGGTCCCCGCAGGTGTTGCAGGGCTGGCCC
>NW_009925125.1:0-64633 GCF_000696875.1 Nestor notabilis
GTCTCCTGGCCCTCCTGCCGCACTTCTTTCTGGTCAGGATGTAAGACTCCTGAGCCTGTAGCAGGTGATCCTTGAATATGAGCCAGCAGTCTTGGGCCCCCCTGCCCTCTAGGGCTATATCCCATGGAACCTTACTAAGCAGGTTCCTGAAGAGGCCAAAGTCTGCTCTCTTGAAGTCCAGGGCAGTGAGCTTGCTGCATGCTCTTCTCACTGTCCTGAGGATCTCGAACTTGACCATCTCATGGTCGCTACAGCCAAGGCTGCCTGGGAGCATCACATTCCCCACCAGCCCCTCCCTGTTGGTGAGCACAAGGTCAAGCATGGCACCTCTCCTTGTCGGCTCCTCTATCACTTGCAGAAGGAAGTTGTCTTCCACACAGTCAAGAAACCTCCTGGATGGCTCATGCCAGGCTGTACCGTACCTCCAACAGATATCAGGATGGTTGAAGTCCCTCATGAGGACAAGGGCCTGAGAATGTGAAGCTGCTCCTATCTGTCTGTAGAGCGCTTCATTCACAGAGACCTCTTGGTCAGACGGTCTGTAGCAGATCCCCACTGTAATGTCCCCCATTGCTGTTCTCCCTTTGACCCTGACCCACAAACTATAGAGTTTTTGGCTGTCATAGGGAATGAACCCCGAGCTCTCTGGGAAAGGGCAGCAACTGTCACACTGAGCTGAAGAGATGCTGTGGGCTAAGGCTGGAAATGCCTCTGGGCATGTCTGCAGAGCAGAAAAGCAAGGGGAATGTCAGCTGGCTCCAGGCTGTAAGTTATGGAGCTGTGTGGACAGTTGTGGAGAGTCAAGTACCACAGGCTACGTGTGCCATGGGTGGCACTCGACCACACAGGTGTATGGACAAGCACATGCTAATACTTAAGCCTCCTTCTTGGCCTGCTGGGCTGGTGTAGAGCAGATATGTGTCTCCTTCCTTATTATCATGATATTATTTAATCAGGACCCTCAGGTCAGCACATTCCAGTCTAGACACAAAGCTCCTTGAGGGCACAACAGAATGAGATCCCCAGTGGTCGGGTTGGATCCTATCTCGCCACCTCCCTGGGGTTGTTTAATATTTTCTGCTTTCATCAGGGGTGGTACTTTTTTTCAAGTGCAAGAAAGCTGGGTTTGTGAGACTGCGGGGGAGGCAGGTGATACATTGCTCGGTGGGTCTTTGATATTCCTCTTTGAAGTAAATACTTTAGGTTGGTTCATGAGCCTCTTGTTTACATGAATTTGTGTGTATCTAACCACTTGCTGGTGGTTGTGAACTATTTACAGCTCAGCCCTTCAATGGACCACGTTGATTCCAAAGAGTAGATGACTCCATAAATTAAATTGATTTGCAGTCACTTAACACCTCATCTTCTAATACTACATAACTTCAGGTCCATCAGATACCAACTTCTGTGAATAAAATATTTGTTTGTTTACTTTTTCAGTGGTCAGGAAGTTGAAAAGCAGTTTCTACCCCTAAAAAGGATATAACTATATGTATTTTAAAAGCTTATGTTTCTGAAGAGTTTCCTAAATATCTTAAATTCCACATTTACTCCTTGAAATAGTTGTTAGATACAATTAATGATAAAACTCTTGTTTCATAAAATTACAGTGGAAACATGAGAGTGAGCAAGCTGGCTTTTTAAGTGCTGAGTGGCATGATCTTGCATTAATCAAATGCAATAAGCTATGTATTTCTAAATGTATTGCTCAGTTTCCTTTCTGAAGTACTTATTATGATATGTTCTAAGCATGTGACTATTTCTAAATTCATTCAAACTATTGTAATTTCCTGAAAATCCTCAACTAGCATTCTTAGGGAAATTCTTTGAGTAGGGACACATGTGCAGATCAGGAGATTTATGTGACTCATTATAAATACGTTGAAGAAATGCAGTCTGGCTCATTATGCAGGGGATAGCTTTGTTAGTATTTCAGATATTAAATAAATCACCCCATAAAAACCTTTCAGTTATTGGACTTCTGCAATTCCTGCACACTCTAAAGATCTGTTCAGATGTGTAGGGCATACTTTTCAAATAAGATGATTAGAAAACAGTAAAATAATTTTAGAAAATATTAATATACATAGTTGGCCAATTTTACATTGCTTATATAGTTTGTTGAACTGGAAATTTAATATGTAAACCATGGAAAATATTAAAAGATATGCACTTAAGAGCAATCTCCCATGAAACAGAGTACTCGAAGAAAATAGTGGCAAACTGTGTCACAAGAAAATAACACTGCAGTGTGCTAATAATAGAGAGTGCAAATTTCCTCACATACCCTTTTGTGTTAGTCATACTTTTCCTGGGTTTTCAAGCGGTAGCTCACACACAGGTCAACAGAGCGTTAATGTCAGTTGTAAGAATTTCTATAAAGTCACAGAATCATAGAATGGTTTGGATTGGAAAGGACCTTAAGATCATCTAGTTCCAACCCCCCTGCCACGGGCAGGGACACCACACACTAAACCATGTCACCCAAGGCTCTGTCCAACCTGGCCTTGAACACTGCCAGGGTTGGAGCATTCACCACTTCCTTGGGCAACCCATTCCAGTGTCTCACCACCCTCACTGTAAAGAAGTTCTTCCTTATATCCAATCTAAACTTCCCATGTTTAAGTTTGAACCTGTTAACCCTTGTCCTACCACTACAGTTCCTAATGAAGAGTCCCTCCCCAACATCCTAATAGGCCCCCTTCAGATACTGGAAGGCTGCTATGAGGTCTCCACACAGCTTTCTCTTCTCCAGGCTGAACAGTCCCAACATTCTCAGCCTGTGAATAACAAGTGGGCCAAATTTTGTTCACTTAAACAGAATTCAAATCCCTGCTTGCATTTCTAATGACGATGATGTCCAACCTCTGGGAGGACTGTCTGTGAACGTGGGGAATGCCTTACTGCATAAAAGCAAGACTGGATGGCATCCCTGAAAGGATGCTGTGGTGACACACTGGTGAGAACAGAAGATGCTTGCATGCCTTTGGGTACACCCAGAATTAGTGTGTACAGCCCACGCCAGATATGGGGGCACTGATACCAAGAGCAGTAGGAGTGAAAACAAGAGGTTGCTGAAGGTTTTCCACATATGAAGTCACTGCCTTGCAGAAAGAGAGAGGACATTCAGTTTAGTGCTCAGTAGCTGGGGGGAAAAAAAGTAAGAGAAGAATTATTAAGAAAATTAGATACATCAAATGACATCATTATGTCATTGTCTACATTAAGTGGAGCCTGAGTCTTGAAGGACAAAGGAGACTAGTAAGCAGGAGTATGAGCATACTCAGGGGCCTCCATATGAAGAATGGCCTGGGACTCCACAGTCCAGAAAAGAGACAGATGACAGAGTTTTCTAATATCTTAAAGGACTGAGAAGATTAATTGGGAGTGATGGCTCACTGTCTATCCTAATACAAGTACTAGAGAACGTGTAATGAAGTTGTTAGGAAGCCAATTCAAAATACACACAGCAGGCACCTCAACACATAATTATATACATGTAATTAAATGGAAGAGCTGATTGCTACAGTACATAAGTATGCTGAAAGGGTGTCTGGTTTCAAAAGTTGTTAGGTAAATTCAGGGATCAGAGCCATTCAAGGATTATCAAAATAATACCACCCAACTCTGGAAATGCCAGAACCATGGATGGAGGTACCAGAAGGGAAGTTACTGCTGTGTGCTTGTTCTACTCTTGCACTTCTCACTTCAAGCTCTCTTACTTGCCCTTTGCAAGCTAATACCAGGATAAGGTACTGCCGGGACTTTCTGACTCAAATCAGAATCGCTATTTGAACATCCCTTGAAAGGATGAAAATTGAGAAAATTTGTTTTCTTAACCAAAGTATTACAACTCCTGATGTGACAGGCACTCTTGACCCTGAGTGCGGATAAGGGGGCAGATCCAATGAGCAGGTCCCCTGCGTGTCTTTGATTGCATCCTCTGCTCTGTAACATTGTCTGTGATTTGCAAACTTTCTTTTTTGCTGTTGAGTCAGACATTTGCTGTGTAGGGCTTACCCTCACAAAATATTTTTGCTTTACAGGGTGTGTTTTTTCAGTCTCCTTGTTGACTTATAAGTTCGTTTGAATTATACTGTATGTCAAAATCTATGCAATATTAACTTCAGTGTTAGGTTTTACAGCTGTGAAGGGATACAGATTGAGAACTGGAAGGGTGGATCCATGATCTGACTGTGACAGTTTGAATATGCCTCCTATACACATTGAAGAATTGACATGTCCTCAGCTCTCTTATCTCACTTGGTATTTACTATTTTTGGCTTCAAGCAGAGAAGAGTTGTGCACTAGGTGATGATCCTACAGCAGAAGTAGGGTTAAGGCTGGGCTGTTAGCCAAAATGTCTTTTACTAAGAAAATAGCTAAGTTGAGGGCGTTTTGAAGAACAGACAAGCTACAGCAGCTTACCAGATGTGTGTGTATATGCATAAGTGAATATCTTGGAACTAGCACTGCAGTCAGAGAAGAGATTTAAACTGGGGCAGAAAGAAGGCATTTGAAACCACAAAAATCCATTTATTTTAGTTTGTTTCAGTTTGGGGCTGATGGTTTGGTTCACTTCCTGCTTAGTTTGAACCACTTTGCCCAGATTCCCATCTCTGCCGTACCTTAGCAATTTGAGGCATTCTTTTATGTCATGTTCATCACTTTAATCCTCTTAATCCTGTGGATCTTTCCATCAAAAAAAGAAAAAAGAAAGCCACCATATTTGTGAGAAGCTTTAGCTTTCACAGAGCTAAGCAAACAGTTTTCATCAGCCCATATTTTTCCAGATGGTTTGTGATCTTATATTTTATCGGTACCTTCTGGATTCTGCAGATAGCAGTGGCCCAGACTTGTGCAGCTATAATTTCCTGAACACTTCCAAGTTTGGTTACTGTTTTTCAGCATACGCTGGGCAGGAGTTCCAGGAGTTTTGGAGTCCCAGTGGTTAAGAACGAGAGACCGTGTCCAAGATCCCCACACTGCATTTGCAGTTTCTCCACTGGCCTCAGTAGGTGCTCTATGAAATGTCTTTCAGCCTTTCTGCTTTTCTAGGTCTCAATGTACCATTCTAGGGAGATAGGACTGGCTGTGTTTTGAGGAGGTTGCTTTGAAAGGCTTAGGTGAAAGATGGCATTTCTGTATTATGCATTATTTGTGTTATGACCTGCCAGAGTTGGCTTCGGGAGTGCCACAACATCCAGCTGGGACCTGAGTCCATTCTCAAAAGAATGTAACTCAATTACCACTGCATGGGGTAATTATTAGGTCTCATACATGTTGGATGATTTCTGACTTATTCTTGTTTCCCAGATACACAAGAATGGTGGCTAAAATGCATGGCCATGTGTATTCTGCCTCTGGGAGTGGCTTATGTCAGATGGTTCCCAGATACAAGCCTGTACAGCTGCTGGATTTGGTTATAATTTGAGGGCAGGTCCTTGTTTTCCACTCTAGTTCTACTTGCTCTTTGGATAAATGGGATAAAACTACCACCATTAATGCCTACAGCTCAGATCATTGAGTGTCAAGTGAGATGTTGGAAAGAAAGCATCTTATAATAACTGCGTGTAGGGGATGTTGTGAAGGATTTGCACATCTTCAGCCTGCCTAGCTGCCTTTTTAAAAGGATAGAGCACAGGGAGATCATTCAATCCTTGGTCACTGGAGCCACATTCAAAATGCAATGCCATCCAATGAAAAGTAACCATTTTATAGCAGTGAGTCACTCCTGGCTCCTAGGTGCCCTACCAGAGGAAACAAACAGCAAACATTTTGTGGGATTAATAACAGAATGCTGAAAGAGGAGGCAGCGGCAGGGGAAACAGGTTGCATTATGCTGGCCCTAAATCTGGTTGTTGTTACGTTTTATGCTGTACTGAGAGATAATCGGTACCATATGACGGTTTAGATGGAAAAGTTCACTGCTCCCCTGCTGTGCTTGCCCCTGCACCGGTCTGATAAATTCCAGCATTCCATAAGCCAAACGCTGATTTGGAACAGATGGACCTCTGGTCCTTCAGTGGGATCACAAAGTTGCATAGGTTCAGGCCAGCATTTCCAGAGATCAATTCTGCTGCTGCTCGGCCAAACAAAAGTATTAGTTGGCAATTTATTCTTCAGGACTGTTATTTCAAATGCATCCCAAAGGTGAGGGCAGGCAGTGAGAATGGGAGTGCTGACTCACAGAATGGCCATTGTGCTCATGGTGATATGCATTGTTAGACCGTGGAGAAACTCTCAGCGCAACTGGGAGCGTAATAGGAACATGAACACACTCATAACTTGCTGCCCTTGCATATGTGATAATAGGAAATCATGTGTGCTTGACACCTAATCTGGAAGCATCAATTTAAACAGGCTTGTCTCCAGATGCACTTTACCTGGTAGCTGGGAGATTCCTGGTGGGGTGGTGTTATCACTGTCCTGGGGAAAAGTCAAACCAGTGGACTTTGACTTCTGAGCTTCCAGGTGGGACCAGGATGGATATAACGGTTCCTCCTGTGTCCTGACCCCACTTTGCAGGCAGGGTCAGCCAGGCTGGGGGTGCTAGGCAGAGGCAGCTGAAGGATGTGGCTGGGACACAGCAGCCACGCATTGGCAGGAGTGGGGTGTTTTCTCAGAACCCCACTTTCCTGTATACACCTTATGGGTTCTTTGCATGCCTGTCATCGATACAGGCAGCAGAAACGTAAATACACTTTTGCTTCGAAGATGGGACGATGTGGCAGAGATATTTTCCTGTTGTACCTTCCCACATGACATGGGTTTTTCATTGCCCTGATGGTGAAGGGAAGGAAGCTAGAAGGTTTTATAAAGTTAAGCTAATCTGTACATTTTCAAATGTGGCTTTTGCCACTCAGATTTGGACTCTGCATATTAAGTGCATTGTGGTGGCTGTCCAGAAACCGTTATAGTTACGCCTTCTCTGTTGATTTTTGGGTAACTTACTGGAGGTGAAATCTATCAGACTGAGTTACGGCATGCATGCAAAGCTAGTAGTGTTAAAAAAATATAAACCAGCATTTCCTGAAGCTGGTTGCTTTAAAAATTACCCCTTTCTCCTATTAACATATTTATTGTTTGCACACTTATTTGTAAACCAAAATGAAGAGATCAGGCAAAGGAAACCGAGGAAGCTCGAAAAGGCTTAAAACTGAAATTTAAAAAGTTGTATCCACTTCTTATTCCCTGGTTTCATGTTTGTGGCTGGGTTTGATTCTGTTCAGGAAATATATGAGCATACTTTTACTCCTATTAACAGATTTTATTTAATAGTAAAGGTTTACCAATGTAAATCAACTAACGCATTAATTGTTCCCAGAACCAGTGACTCTGGACCTACTTGCCTATGAACCTCCAGTTTTAGCCCAGCATATTAAATTGGAATAAACAACAATTAACAACTCTGCTGACATTCTTCTGTGTATATTTTTTGTTCTTTTCCCCAGGCACAACCACTTAGTAGTGAACTTTAAAATTGCAACATATATTCTCTTGTTTCCTGTAGGAAAAACAAGTTGTTGCTGATTCTCTTGCTAGAACCTTGACACTTGCCAACAGAGGTGATGAGAAATGTTTATTGACTGAAGGAGCCTTTCCTGGGACCTTGATCAGTCTCGGCCCTCTGAGGCATTTGGTGACTCTGTGGTGTTTTTGTGCCTTCCATTGCCTTTTACACATTCTTCATCTTTTTAAATCCCTTTCCTTGTATTACTCGGAACCTCATTCCAAGCCAAAGCCAAGCTGAGGAAGGAGGAAAACTCATCATTCTTTATGGAGAATTTGTGCCCAAGTTTCACCAGCCACTGCTGCCAGTGATGCAGGAGAGCAGGATGTGGGTGCAGCCAGGTACGATGCCCAGGGGGAGGCTGAGATGAGGAGCTGCTTGAGTGGAGGGATGCACAGAGTTCTAAAATGTCTTGGTTTAGGTGCTTGTCAATAGGAATGACTCATGGTAATTGGATAAAAGAAGCGCTTGTTCTGTCTGTGCAGTGTGTTACCCCAGATACGCAGCAGCAGCAGATACTGATTTGCTGCTAATGAGATGAAGAAGAGATATAAGTTTTTCTCCTTTGCTGAGTTAACTGAGCTGCTGCTTAGCCTAAACAAAACTCTCATCAACATACTCAGACTTCTCACCTAATAGACCTGCTTTGCATCAGAGCTTGCTGACCTCTCCCTGAGTATGGGGTAGATCCAGGCTGGCCACCTTTCCACCTGCATGTGGGATCCACAGGCTGAGACCCCAGGTGCTGAGAAATTGGTTTCTCTGATGTCACAAATGGGAGCACTGATGAGATGTACGTGTGCCATAATTGTCTCTGAGAAAGTCAGAGTGTGGCTCAGCTGGCAGCCACTCATGGGTACACAAGAAGCTCATTTCTCATGGCAGTAATACAGTGATGGCATGGCTATGGAGGTGACTGGCATGCAGACCAGGGCGATGTGTGCATTTACCCAGGCCTGTCTATACTAAGTAAGTGCCACAATAAAGACATACCTGGTGTTATATCATCTTGTCCCTGAGCTGTCCCTTTCCTCCTCATGTGTTATCTTTTGATGTGTTGACATGTACAAGGGATTTTCCTGCTCCAAACAAAACAATCCTATCTATCATCCAGTTCCAAGAGCTAGCACTCTTAAATACTCATAAGACAAAGTCTGTCTCATTTTGGGTTGTTTTTTTTTTTCTTTTTCTACAGTCAAAGCCTCTGTGAGCCTGTGCAGTATAGGAGTGCTATTAGAGTTACAGATCTAGTGGTTGAAATGGTGTTTCCATAAATCCTAACTTATGTCAGGTGGGACAGGTTACTTGGTGAAATAGAAATCGGCATCAACACCCTGCTCCAAATTTGCTTTGCACATTTAGAAGAGGCAATAGATTTTAAAGTAAAAAATGAGTCTAGAGTCTGTAAATGTGTAGCTTAAACGTGACCAATGTACTAGGCTTAATGTCCTCAGGGAAATTAGTTAATTTTTTCCTTCCTCACTCCCTTACATACTTTTGACCAATTATTTTAAAGAGCTGCAGATCAACCTTTGCCATAACTTGGACTTCGTTGCTCTAAAGCACATCAAAAGGACCTTCCATCAACATTGGATTACCAGCACTCACCAAGATGTACTGTGTACTGGGGAGCTGTTGCAGAGCAAGCAGGTTTTGTTGGACAGGACTCTCCCGTGTGTTGTATCTTACTGATACCCTGAAAGTTTCTTGAGGCTACATTGATCTTTCCGTACCATGCAAAGTCAGGGTGAGTGGTTGCATGTTTCCACACATGGAATTACACAGAGATTCAGGGAACTACATTGTCTCCACCCTCCTAGGCTCCATCTTCAAAGCTTTTTTGCTAACTCAAGCCTGCAAGTGATTTATTTTTGTTCTTCCTAGTGAAAACTGATGTATGCTCCCCTTTCCTAGCTAAACCTACAGACCTGATCCCTGCTCACCCATCAGATTTCCATTTGTCAGCTGCTGTGCATTGCCAAGTGCAAATGTAGTGAGTTGTTTTCTCTAGAAAAGACTGCCTTCCAATCTCACATTGTTAACTGGTCTTGCTATGTTGTATTTTCTGTACTCTTACTCCTCTGAAATCCACTGGGATTACACAAGGTTGATGCTTGTTTCACAGTATTTTATATAACTTGCTATGATGGACTGGGAAAAGTGCGCAACATACCTTACCTAAAGCTCACCTGATTTATGTATGTGTTTTAGGAAAGCCCAAAATGTATCTTCTTAAACTGCATATTCTACTGAGTACATAAGTACACGCAATTCGTAAGTACTGCAATGGTTTTAAAAGCCCCTTTTTTCACTCAGTTAGAGTATGTCTGAGCACATGCACACACATGTATATGTTACATTCATGCCTTGTTCCTAAATGATCATGCCACACTTCTAACTTACCCACAAGGTACAGCAAAAATGACCTACCATGATGGACATGTTGAGGTTTAAATAATGGTTCATTGGGATCCTAGAATAGGATATTATAAAAGTACAGTATTATACTAGAAATATAAAAAACTATAGTGAATGTTATTACTCTGCTACAGTAGGATATAGTGAATAGACTGAATCAGAATTGCTCCACGAGTGGGAAAATTCAAGAGTAGTATTGCCATTTCTAGAAACATTCAGTGCTTTGGTTTGGCTTCTTACAGCACTGGTGTGCTGGTTTGCACTTGAGTAAAATATAGTGTAACAGTGCTAGATACGTATCTGGGTCATCTTAATCTTCATCAGAATAGGTTTATTATTTAAATACCACTTTCTGCTGACCTTGGGATAACTGAGATTAGCTGTTCTATGTTGAAACTCATAGCTCATTGCAAACTGCTGAGAAACACACGTAGTAAACTTTGGCTTGTTATCAGATATTGCCAAATTCAGCACATCAAATGCAGAAATAGCTATGAGTAATCACTCATACCAAAGGTTTGAAGAGTGTCTGAGTAGGAGGCTTTTATTCAGTTGGTATTGACAAATGAATGCTGCTTTTTTCCAGGAACTAACTTTTTGCTCAGCCAGCATGGACTCAAGCCCTTGAAATTGCATTTATTTTGGCATGTATCACCAGCCTCAGGATTCTTCTCAGTGTCATCCACAATGTCTTGCTAAGCAATTTGTTAGGGTTTTGCATGTCTCCATATATCCTTTGCAATTTTTTGTTCTGCAGCATTTAGAAACCTCCTTTACAGTCCCGTTAAACACAGTTCCACGTAGCACTGGGCATCCTTTCTCTTCACTGCTAACTGGGGACTGGCGTCCTGGACCTCTGCAGCCTTCTGCTCCCAGTTGCAGTGACTTCTGAGGAAGATTGCCCAGGTGGGATATAATCAGCTCAATGTGGACTTACTGTGGACTCTCTGTAGGTTATAAGAAATCTAGCTCTGGACTTTGCTGCCTTGCACAGTTGCTAAATGCACTCTAATGTTTGTCAGCAGCCTTTAAATGTCTCCCATGTTTCACGTCAATTCAGAAATTTGTAACTGAAAAAATAACTGCCGTACTAACTGAAGAGGAAGGCATTGACTGCCAGCTCCTTTCACAGTGGCAGTAAGTGGTTTATAGTCTCTTTTAACTAACAGTGATTTCCCATAATCAAGCATTAAACTTTTCACACACAGGGACCAAGACCAAGCCTCTACTTCTGGTTCAGTTTGCTGAAGTTAAAGTTTTGTTATCATCTGTGATGCATAAAACAGGGTCTTTAGTCTGGATCGTGCTGTTGGAAGAGCATCCTGTCAGCAGCCTCCTTGGAGCATCATCGAATCATGGAGGGGTTTGGGTTGGAAGAGACCTTAAAGATCATCCAGTTCCAACTTGTCTTGCCAGAAACATGAATGCTTTCCACTAGACTAGGTTGCTCAAATCCCTGTCCAATCTGGCCTTAAACACTTCCAGGGACAGGGCAGCCACAACTTCTCTGGGCAACCTGTTCTTGTGCCTCATCACCCTCACAGTAAGGAACTTCTTCCTAATATCTAATCTAAATCTTCCCTCTTTCAATTTAGAGCCATTGCCCCTTGTCCTATTACTATGTGCCCTTGTAAAAAGTCCCTTCTCTCCATGGACATAATTTAGTTTTCTGCTTTAACATGTCCCAGGACACATGGTTGCTCTAATTTACCCTTTTGGTTTCTCAAACTCCTCCTTTATTTGAACATGAACACTGACAGGTTTGGGAAATAGGTAAAATTCAGATTTTCCCCATAGCTACTGCTTCAAGAGTACTGGATTTTACGTCCCATCTTTTTCCGGCTAAGGTGAGTGCACTGCTTATGGGCATGATGTGTCTGTGATCTGCAGCTAAGTCAGTTTTCTTTTCAGAACAGTTATCTCAGTTTAGCAGTATTTTTATCTTTGTTGGTTTAACTAAGCCCTGGCTTTCTACTGCTGAAAGCTTACGGTCATACACACCCTTCCAATATGGTCCCACTGTAGATCTTAAAATATGTTTGCATTTAGGCAATTGACGCGATCCAAACAACACTTCTACATTCCACAGGATTTAGTCAATGTGCACAATTGATGTCGTTTTCTTCAAAGAGCAGTCTACAAATGCCCAATGCTTGGCAACAAGCCACCACTTTGTGCGGATTCTTTCCTCCTTCAAGGCAACATTCTCCTGTAATATATTCATTTTCTCAGGCTTTCACAAGAGAAAAGAGTGTTATATTTCCTAACACCACTGAGGGTGCCTATCTTTTTGGTGTATTTGAAGCCAAAAGTAGTGGCCCCACTTCAGGTCTTCTTTCCATTACTGTCTCACAGGAAAAGAAACATCTTCTAAGTGGTCTTCTGCTAAAATGCACTCTCTAGAGACGCATATGGATGGGGTTTCTTTTTGGCTCACCCGTGGGCTAGGGGAGCCAGGGCTGGTCTAGGTCCTTCCTCCTGTCTCTTTGGTGGGGAGTGATTCAGGTGATGCTTGCAGCCCTGTTCAGCTCATCATTTTGACTTAGTTCATGAACTCCCTCTCTGGGAGGAGAGCTTACCACCTGGTCTGACCCTCTGACCTCCTTGTGCCTGTGGCTTTTCTTCTGCTTTTACTATTGCTCCCTCTGCCCCCAGTTTGGCTTTTGCACCTGCCTGTGATTAAAGATTAATGAACACAGCGGTTTCCAGGTAATCCAAGTTTCATCTGCTGTAATGTTGCTTGAGTTCCTTTGAGGAAGGAGTGCTGTTGTCATCCCTTGCTTTATGGTTGCTACAATCTGGTTTAGTTCTTGTGCTCATTTCCAAATATTATGAATTGCTTTGGCTTGTGTGTTTCCTCACAGCATGTGTAGTGACTCTACTATTTTTTGTGAACTCTAACTTTAATCTTGCTATGCCTTTACATCTCAGATCCCTTCTGTGCCTCAGTGGAGTCTCAATGAGCTCTGCAGCCCCGTCCTGACACTGGTGCTCTTCTTTACTCAGCAATTTAAACAGCTTTGTCAAAGGATGTCAGAGTGGTTTCCACTTGCCAGCTTCTGAAGTTTTTTCTCCCACCCTAACAACCATCTGGCTTCTCTGTAGCATCTTTGACAGCTTCCAACATCCCAGTTTTGAATTTTCTGCATTTTCAGAGACAATCTGGTCCATTGATACTTCCACTATAGGGACCCAGCCTTTTGTGCCTCTGGTAAACTCATTCCTCATACATTGTGGTTTATGTGAAATACTGAATTTATTACATTTCTCTCTTATGCTTTCAAGTCCTGATTAGATGAAAAATGTTAAAACCAACAAGTATTTCAAAATGGTCTGTTGCTGGACCGAAAGGCCTTCTGATATCTGTCTTCCTTGTTCCTGGCTTTCATTGTCAGTAGATCCAGAAGGCTGTGCTATTTAAACTGTCTGCTGCTAGCCATGTCCTCTAAAAAGTTGCAACTCGTTTTTCCAGTTAGGATATTTTCTTACAGCATTTTATTACTACACCTTCACCTCACAGTGACTCACCAGATAGCACGAGACTCTGAGTAATGCTGCCTGCACAACTGGACCGAGTCAGCCTTCTCAACTGGTGATTCATTCTGTGGATGCTGCAGGAGCCACCACTGTGCTCTCTTCTCTTTGAAAACACTTCAGCTCTGGCCCTGTAGGTGCTGGCAGGCCAGGACCCTAGGAGAGGTGAGCAACAGTGGCTTGCTGCATAGATCTAGTGGGCTCATCAGCCACTGCATGGCAGCTTGTCAGTCTGTCTGTCACTTCTGCCTTTAGCTAGGAAACAGCTGGTGGGACTGTTGTTCTTCTCCCCTTCCAAGTTCAACTCTACAGCTAGGTGAAGAGGGTGCAGTTCTCTCCTGTGTTTGCATCAAGGTCATGATCTAAGGATCTCTGTCTCTTGTTTTCCATGCCTTTTTACCTCAGATAGCTGCTTGTTCCTGTGCAAAGGGTCTATAAAATACCACCAGTATTTTAAGTTAGTAAAAGAATCTGAATAGGTTATACCTAAAATGCTGTTATAAGTAGTCATCCAAACACAGAAAATGAGGGTTCAGGGTCAATATTCTGCAAAAGCAGAATTGTGCATCTTAAGGGCTTCATTTCCAGTTAAAACCAGCATGGGAACTTCAGAGCCAGGTAACGTTATGTAGCATATAGTTCTGTACTGAGCAGCTGATCCCAAATGGCATCTTCAGATTGCATGTAACCACTGGGGGATTTTTATCAACATGTGACATGGTCACAGATGGCATAAATGGTCAGTATTCGACAGATGGTGAGAATTGGAGATGCTCTGTCTGTCTGTAGTGCCCAGAGCTGGGACTGCAAACCAAACTGCACTTTTGAGAAAAACCTCTGTGTTGAGTGGGTGACACTGAATCACAGCTGTGAATGGACATTCAAAGGTGATTACCCACCTTTCCTGGTGTGTAACTGTGAATGCATCTGCAGTCTCCTGTCCATTTGGACCTGGAGCTCCATGCCTTCTCTTCTCCTTCTTTTTTGCTGCAAAGTCTGTGGCTGTGTTGGCATTGTGGCCAGCGGGCTCTGGCGGTGGCTGCTCTTGCACTGGTTTGCTGATTGGAGTGTGTCATGTTGTGCCTTGCAGTGTGGCAGCAGCAATGATTCCTGTGCCTTGTGGGTTTTGCCTCTCAGAGAATGGCTGCAAAAGCTGCAGTTCCCTGTCTTAGCATGTAAAAATCGGGTATGACCAGCAGACTTGTAGCACAATGCTTGATAAGAAGTGGGAGTTGTAGGACCTGGACCCCTTAGAAACCAGGCTGTAGGCAGTGCATCTCTGCATGGGCACATTCAGGTGGAGCTGAGCTCTGGAGCTGCAGCTCCTGGGTGGACGGGGGGATGGCCTGCAGCTGGGAGCTCTTGCAGGGCTGTGCAAATTGGCTCCCTGCGGTGACCCACAGCTTGGAAAATACTCACTGATTCTCTTTGAAATGGTGGTATTTTGCGTGATAAATTTATAACATGGCCTGTACAGAAAACATGCTACATGCACAATAGTGTTGTAAATCAATTTATGCACCTTTTGGCCCCTGGGGAATCCATTGCAAATGGGAAGTATTGCAGCTTTTACCAGAAGGTGAATGAGCCCATTCCTACCTAGGAGATGCCCTTCTCCACCCCTACAGACACCAGCTTTTAGCTGCATGAAGTCTCAGCAAGGATCCCACAGATACCAGGCTCCCATAAGGCTGTTTGATAATAAGGGATGATTTATCCAAAAAACTCTTTAAATAAGAATAAGTGATGCACAGTTCTGGCAGATCTGTCTGGTTCGGTAAGATAAATGTTGGTACCAAATGCATGAGAAAGCACAGAGAAGATAAACAGCATGACTATGCACTGTCTTGTGCACCTTTTGCTTTTGGAGGTGAATGATCACTATATAAGATTTAGAGCACGGGAGACTAAATTTCTCTAGTACTGTTAGATGGCTCGTGTTTAATTTAAGGGTGCAAATACCACAGCGCCCTTCTGAAAGCTGCAGGAGTTGACCCAGACTGAGATACGCATGCCCTCACACTGGTAATGGACAGTTAACTTTTTGTCTTTTATGTAGTTAATTTTAATATTCTGTATATTTATTTCTAGATACTGTTAGAAGCTGTGTAGCAAAGCTGTTCTTCAGCTGTTCCCTGAAGGACCATTACTGCCTGTACAGTAAATCCAGTTTTACCCTCATCAGCCAGCAGCCTTCACTGTGGATCCATATCATGTTCCTCTTCCAGCAGGTGTGTGCAATACGAATTCATGGCACCTCTATATTGCTCACGTTGCACTTGGAAAGAATGTTTTAATGCTTAATCTCTTTAAGTACACTTCTAACCCACTGTGCTTTGTGACTCCTGTGATTTCTCAGAAAGTCATTATAGTGGGTTGAAATGATTTTGCATTTTATGAGTTTTTATATTTTTATTAAACGCAACAAAGTCAAACTGTCTGGTGAGATTACAAAGTCTGGGGATTAAAAAATGGGACTAAACCTTATTGTCCTCATTCAGGCAAAACTTCCAGTTAGTCCCAGGTGCCTTGCAAATGAGCAGGAGCATTGCAGTGGATTTGCAAGGGAACAGAATGAACCCCAGTGCTGCAGGTGGAAGTTTGAGGTGCAGCACCCACTGGGATTTTTTACTGCAGATATTTTGACTGAGCAGGATTTGCAAATCTGATCATTGCTATTGCCCTACCAACCCTACAGCTACTTTCCCATTTTAACACTATTTCCAAATCCAGCCCAGTATTTGGACCTATGTGGACTTTCCTAATAGGTTACAAATAGTATGAAATTGTAAGAGAAATCACTGCATTCATACTTCAAGATTAAACAGATGGGGTTTGTGTTAAACTACTAAGGTTCAGTTTCTCAACCTATGTAGAGTTCTTTACCGCAGTTCAACCAACCCTAAAGCAACCTTAGAAATACAAAGGATTTATCTGAAATTTAAAACATGCACAGCAAGTTATACTGTTAATTTAATTGCTCAAATCACTCTTCCCTGTGTTAGTTCCTATATGCAATACATACGAAAAAAAGGTTTTCAAAAAAATGCAGGTGAGTAGGAATATTTGGGTGTTTCAGTACAAGAAGTGGTTTCTCTGGATCCGCAGGTGCCTGTGTAAGCTGTTTGTGAGGATAGGGCCTTTGCTGTAGATGAGGAACGCGGATGGTCAGGAGCCAAGCTGAGAAGTGGGCTCCTTCCCCAACCTTTCCAAATGGATGGGGAAGGAGAGGACAGTGACAGAGCAGAGCAAAGGAAGCAAAGAAAATAAAGGAGGTGAATTACGCTGTAAATGAAAACCTGAAGAAAGAGGTTGAATTTTAACAGGACGTAGAGAGAATAAATTAATTATGTTGCAAGTATATCCTTTTATTCCTGTTGAGAGAAAAACAGGTATTGTAAAATATGGACAAAAGAACAAAACCACACAAAAATGTGTCAGGAAGAGCAGGCACAGGAAAGGGGCAGCAGGGTTGGTGTTCCTCAGTTGCCACTGTGCAGACTCCGCCGCCCCTGACACTGCATTTTAACACAATGACCTCTGCTCTGTCTGTGGTTCATGGTTTGTATCAGTTGCACTGACAACATAAGCACTGATTCCATCTTTAATCCCTCATGTCTTGCCTTTTCCTGATCATTTTTTTCACTGAAAAACTTCTCCCTTTAACCCCTTCCCAGATAACTCTGAATTTGGCCCTTCCAGTTCCATCTTTTATCAGGACTATTTTGCTTCACATAGTTCCTAGCTCACAGGGGATATATTACTTTCTTTCCCCATTCCTCTGCACTGGGGTGCCCATTGCCCTCCTTCCCTGTCCCCACGTGCCTCTGTTGGGTCTTGCTTCCTTCAGATGCTGTCCCCAGACACTGGTCCCTCCATTGTCCACTGCTTTCCCTGCTTCTGGGCTGAGTAATTGCATTTGTCCCACTGCAGCTCCTCGTTCCCTACGGTCTTGTTAGCTTGCTCCAGCTCTGCCAGTGCTACCCCTGGCCCTGGGCTCCCATGCCAAGGAGCCCCCAGCAGAATTCCCCCACGCTGCCAGGGCCAGGCTCAATGCGTCACAGTTTAGTTTATCTTTGCAAGCATGCTGTAAACACAGAACTTAATACCCTTTTTCAATGGGGGTGGGGACAGGGGGGAGAGAAGGGGGAAGAGAACTAAGCAAAAGGTTCCTCTTGTGTTGCACTTGAGTGTTTGAGCCTGCTGTGCATCAGGATGGTGTTAGATGTCAGATAATTTATGATTTTCTTTTGTTTGAAATCCTAAAGCTTTTAAGTACTGGATATATAACTATTATTAAATTAAATACAGGGCCCTAAATTCAGCCCTGGGATGATGTTATTTAAGCCTGTGAAATTGTACAAGAGATAAATTTGACATTAAATGTATTTATAGTGTGTTATTAATAAGTTAAATGAAAGGCTGGTGATAAAAATATAGTATTCCACAGATCTGTCATAGATTTACAGACGGATGACTAATACACAGTTTCTGATTATTTCAATGCCAGTTACTATATTTTTTTTTTCTTTTTTGCCAGTCGCTCCATATTCTTTTTATCACTGCGTTCTGCAAAAGCAAGAGAGACTTTTTCTCTCAGGTCTCCAGAACAGACTCTTAACTTCATGACCTTGCTTTCTATTTAATTTCTAAAATATTGCAGAGTAGTTCTATCATGCTTCAAACCCCTTGGATGGAAGTTGTGAAATGGCAAATTATTACTGCAGGGCAATAGGAAGAGAAGTATATGTCAATGAAGATCTGAGATACAGTTAAGTGATGATTAAAAAATGGAATAAAAATGGAATAAGTGTTGATATTAGAGAGGTTATTCAGTAGCATTCTTTGTTTCACAGATTCATTCATTAAAATAATCCTCTAATGCTGTATGATTAATGGTTTAATTTCCCTCCTCAAGCGGGGCAGGGTCACATTGCTATGGTAGCACCAGCAAGCAAGGGGCTGCCTGACCTGTCCCTTTCTAACACCTTACCTAGAGTCACTCTTAAATTTGCCAAACACAAACTAATTGGGCTGCCATTTTCTTGTGCCAAGTGGCTGCCTGAAGCTGACTGCTTCTCCCTTTTAATTTGAACAAAATGATCTGGCTGTTTCTGACAGTTTAGCTGGAAAAAATGCATTGCCTCAGCCACAGTAAAATTCCCAGTTGAGTCTTACTGAAGCGCGTCTGTGTCAGTTGGATGCCAAACAGTGGGATTAGGATTGCTTGGTTTCTGTTTAGAAAGAGAAGGAGGAATGTCCATCCAGGAAACCTACATTAAAAGTAGGTTCATGGTTCATATCGCACAATCAAATATTGGAAATAGGAAAATCAGATTTGCTTGTGCACTCTTAATTTGGCTCCTGCATGCAAATAGATGTAGTAGAGGTAAAAATGCTAAGCTCTCTCAGCCACAGTAGCGGTGTTGCAACATTGACTTTGTGTAGAATAATTCAAGGCAGTATAAGGTTGTATCCTTGCTGTCTTTTGACAGCGAGCTTTGGCAGTGAAAGCACTCAACCCAACACAGGTTTCATCTTGTTTTGTGAATGTTCACAGGCTGAAAATTTCTGTACTTTGCCAGCAAAATCAGCGTTGAATGTGTTCAGTGGAGTTGTTTTCTTTTGCATTTCATCCAGCTGTCTGTTCAGTTCAGTCACAATTGTTGCACTGTTACTCTCTCCCACCCAAGGACCAAGAGCTACAGTCAGGTCCAAATAAACATACACAACCCTGCAGCAGCCCTAAGCATCTCTTTGCATTAACTGATAAATGATGTGCCTTTTCCAGAAAGTTGCATGTCACTGAGATCTGCACCTGGTTCGTAGAGGCCACTGCTGCTAGTGTTTTGATAGCATTTCAATACAAAAATGACATGCAAGTGGCTGTGAGTAGTAGTATTTAATAGATCATCTTTGGTGAGCCACAGACTGTAAAGACATGTAATGTACAATAAACGAGAAAAGCCCCAGAGGAAATGAAATATTGGAGGATATATCTAATTGTGTGCATATTGATCCATCATAACTCCTACAGAGAAATGAACTAACCCCCAGTTATCCACATGCCTGCCCCCCTGTAGGAATGAGACACTCTTTGTTAACAACAAAGTGAAAAATGCCTGAAATCCTGTTTTTGACATTTACTTTAGAGCTTGTTTGCAGAACCTTTGTCTGTACAGAGTAATTGTGTGCAAGTCCTTAAAGCCCTGTGGGAGAAGACACAGCTTAAGGGGATGCATAGTTTTGAAACTGCCATGATTCAGTCTACATTTCCACACCAAAAGGTAAGTGGTCTTGGCTCTTTTTTCCTCAGGACAAAAAAAAAATAAAATAGAACTTTGCCCTGACTTTTAGAACAGCTGAACAAAGACCCTTACAACAGCTACAGTGAGCTCTTGTTGTGCTCAAATTGTGAAAAACAAAACTCCTTTCCCTGCCCCTTTCCTTTCTTTGCCTCAGTTCCGGCATCTCCTGAGCATTTGCACTTGCTGACATGCCAAGTCTTCTTCTCCTGGATGGCCGTATGGTGCGTGCCTCTGACGTCCCTTTTATAAGAAGCACTCGTTTGTGGGGAGGTTGAAAAATGTTCACCAGCCATTATATTTACAGCCTCTGCAGAGGGTCTATGGTGTTCCTTTGTACCATGCTTTGAAAGGTCTTCGGGCTAGTCCTCCACTCTCTCCTCCTTGCTTCCTGTGGATTGTTCCCAACATGATGAATAATGGTGATGCTACATTTGGATTTTTTCCTGGTCGCAGTTTCAAACTCTAGATTCAGATTAGCTGCCACTATGGACTGTTTGGCAGCCACTTGGAAATTCACCTAGTTAAACACTGACTTGGATTTTATGGAAATGATCATTTGCACATGCATCTTTAGTTATCCCCATCAGTTTAAAAGATTAATCTTTCAAAGCTGCTTACTGTCTCTGGGATTTCAGCGTATGCTATTTCAAAGTTATTAATCAGGCTTCTTGGAAAACGACACTGTAGGATTGTAGAACAAATATCTATTTATTTCTGAACATCTCCATCCAGCCTAACTGGATGAAATGAATTGTCAAACATGATTTTTAAACACTCTCTCACAGAATAGTGTACACATGAAGATATCTGACTGAATAAGATTAATTTACCAAGGCTATGGCTGATTTAAAAAAAGGAGTTTTGTTAGGAACACCTTCTGAATCGCCAAGATAATGTTGCATTGAAGTGGGAACTCCTGTGCTGTGGCTTGTACAAGGAGTAGGGCACCCCCACATCTGAGACCCACCTTATGGGCCAATTTTACTTAGACACAGTGTAGCTCGCACTAAGTATTTTAGCTGCTGTTGAAATCCTAGATGGCTCATCCAAAGGCATTTTCTATTCAATACTGGTTTAACTTGAGTCTGTGCCAAGATCTACTAGGCAAAAGTCAGAGCTGGTGGAGTGTAAAGGAGTTTGGGGTGAATAAAAAGCTTATGAAAGAACATGCTTTCATGGGTAGGATTAGATGTAGTGCACTACACACAAAAGTCTACAAGACATGTCAAACACCCTAGAAATGGGATTAGTCTCCAGAGCATTGGTTGCATAATCCTACTACTGCTCTGATACCAGCATTTGGCCTATTTTGGGAACTTTCATCACTCCATGACAGTAACAGTATCTCTGAGTTCCCAAAATATTGGAGCTGGAAAATGAGGTACTGATCTTCACTGACATAGTGAATCAAGCAGTGAATTGAATTTTGGAAACTCCGGGAGCTGCAGATTGTCTAAGAGCCTTTGAAGGCTGAAGAGGATCAGGCAGATGTAAAACACTTTAAAAGACTTTAACATTCAGTCTTGGCCTCCACAGTATGCTGCTGGATTTACTTTCTCAGTTTTGGTTTCGCTTATTAATACAGAACCTGGGTTTGTTTCTAGTGCAGTTTCCATTCAGTTTACTGAGAAAAGTGCCATTGAGTTTTCCGGGAATGCGACCTAGGTCTGCTGTTTCCTTTGGCTTTTACATTTCCCAAAAAATCTAGTGGGAATATTTCTTCCATGACCTAGTCCTTACTTTGCTTGACAGACTAAGCTTCTGTTATAATGTGATTTTTTTTCATTTCATTATTTGTTCCTATTGCTAATAGAACTTCTAATGTTGTGAAATTATTTGACAAAATCATGACTGTTGTTAATGTTATTCCTCTGACAGTAGAGCAAGAAGCAAAATTATGGGGCTGTGGTTGTTTCAATAAGCATAACACTTTTAATCTGAAATGTTTCGAAATCTGTTGATGTGAATACAGCATCAACGTCATCTATTACATTTTATATGAAGTTTCATGTGTTGTGTTATAGCAATGTCAGAATGCTTTATCAGAATTGAGGAATTTCTGTGCTGTGAGCATGCAGGGAAGGTCCAACCCTCAGCAGCCAGCAGGAACCACAGCAAAACCAGTGCTGCAATACTGCTCTGCAATCCCTGTTTGCCCTGTGGCCAATCCGGAATAAATTAATGTGGGTTTTGGTTTTGGTTTTTTTTTAACTCCAATATGGATTCTAAAGCATTTTGCAAACCTGGAAAGAGAAAAAAACAAACCAAACACCAATGGTTTATTCCAGAGTAAATTTGGATAAATATTTTCATATTTACATCACTGTAAGCACTTTTCTATTTCAGCCCAGGACGGGTGTGCAAGGAATTGCAGCAAATACCTGGCTCACAGAAAGCATGTTGTGTTTCACCAGGCAGCCTATTCATGCCACAAAAAATATTTATACAACGTGGCTTAAGATGTGCCAGAAGTAAAGCATTTCCAGATGTACATCCTTACAGATTTCCGTTTAGTTGCTTCATAGTTCTTTATCAAAGTATACGCAGGCCACGTTACAAAAACTAAGCCATTTTTGAGCTTGTTTCTGAATTCTTTGTGTTGACTCATGCTGTGTCAGAAGAGTGAAATGCTGGCTACTTTATGAGCCCCATGCGATGCCTCTAAGAGAGTCTTTTGTTGAGCAGCCTTGCAAGAGAATAATTAACATTTTCAAGCCATTGTTAGTCCTGTTCTTTCCTTTCCTTCGTTTGCTATCTTGGCTTATGCAGCACAAAGGAGTGGCATATTTTCACAGTGGAGTCACTGAAGTTTTCAAGATGATGAAGCATGGTGATGAGATAAATCTTTTCTCTCCAATTAGGCTTTTGTCCCCTGTGCTTCCCCTTCTTGAAATAAGTGGCTTGTTGAAGATATTTTCAAGTGTACTTGAGTACACAGTGGAAAAGAAAGATTGTTGCACTGATATTTCAGTGCTATTTTGCTTTCAGTCTAGAGTTGACTCATTGCAGCTGCTAAAAGTTTTCTTCACAGGATGGAGAAGCTCCATCTTCAGCTTCAACAGTCTCCACTTCAACAGTCCACCAAACTGAAAGTCATCCATGTGTCCTTATAATGTCCTGTGCTGGCCCACTGAGAGGGGTACCATTATTTTGCCCATCTTGAATCCTCCCAGATACAGGAGGAAGACTAGAGCACGCTGGGGCAGGGTGCACTGCTGGCTGTGTTCCGCTCTGCCATCCCCTTCTTGAAGGGAAATCTGCCCCTCCACTGGGAGCCTGAAGTAGGGAGGAGACTGTGGTGGGCTGGTGTGGTCTGTCCCTCCAGGCCAGGGAGGATCTACTGGGGATCCCACACCATGCACAAAGTATCTGAAGGGAGGCAGGGACTTGGACTGTCAGAGCCACTGCAGACAGAGCAGCTGGAGAAATACAGAGAGAAGCTGCACAGTGCTTGTGCACAGCAGCCAGCTAAATTTCTTGAATGTATAGAATTCCTCTTTGGAGGAAAACAGGAACTTCAGCAATAAGAACACCCAGCAATGTATAAAGAGCAGTTACAGAGCAAAATAACCAAGTTTTATCTGTGATTGCTGGTACAAGCCAGTGTGAGTGTGCTGGGTTGGGGCAGCCTAGCAGCTGACTGCATGGAGGTATGGGTGCAGCACTGACTCTGGTGAACATGCGCAGGAGGCATAAGGAATTGCACAGTTGAGTGTTACAAGGGAGCCCACCAAGGCAGCCACGGAGAGCAGGGGACATCTCTGCTTCAGCCTGACCACTCATCTCCCACATGGCCACAGACTGAAGAGCTGGGCTGTGAGGCTGCTGCCCTGTGGCACCTTCTTGCAAACAAAGCCAGCGTGTCCAAGACCTTCATTGTGTGGTCACCATCTTCCCATGTGTTATGAAGCCCATTTCTCTGCATGTTGCTTGTGGGAAGTGAAGAAAACCTTTGTTGTTTGGAGCTTCTCCAATGATGTGAGCCATGCTTCCCATTCTGCCTTAGCATCCTTCCTTCAGACAGACTAAAACCCACTGGGAGATGGCTTCTGGCATGGTGGGGGCATCTGAGAGCTCCCATTAAGCTACAACTCAACATTTGGCTCACCTGAGCTTGTTATCTGGGTCAATGTCCAGAGGTCTGAAGTGGTCTTGGGTGTTTCAGTTCTTGTGAAAACAGCTGTTGCCTGGCTGTTCCCCATCCTGAAAGGGGCTGGGAAGGAGCGATGTCATGCTGCTGGGGCTCCCTGAGCCAGTCGGCCTCCCGCTCTCTCTCCTTCACTACAGCTTGTCTGAAAAGACCCAAATCAGACAACTGCATCCTTTGCACAGCCTTGTTCAGTGCTATGAACTAATGGCCCTGTCAAGCGATGATATTTTCCCCACTGACTGTGTAAATCTGTGTTTTCTTTGGGCTGCAGCATGCAGTGTTGCAGACCTGTGAAGACCCCATGCAAATGAATTCATGTGTTTTCTGAGTGGTTCTGGCCATTCCCTTCATGTTTGAAATAACTTGGTTGCTGTTATTTTACACAAACATTTGTTTAAGTGTGAGATCATAATCTGTTTTGAAATTAAATAATGGGATTTGGAATACACTGAATTATAGAGGGTTATTAATTGCCTCAAAAGGAGTATCCTCCAGCTTTTCCCATACTTGAAGCTGCAAGTATACTTTCTGTAGGATTCTTTTATCAGACATTTGGTTTACTTGGCAGATGCATAATCTTTTCCTGGCTTGTCACTGGCAGAATAATGTCACATTTTCCTAGGTGTGTTTTTTGTGAGTTAAATCAGTCCTGTTGTTGCTGTGTTTTTGGAAATGTTCATATTAACATTTATATTAAACATTTGTACTAGTGCTTCTCACAGGGGGCTGTGTCTAGAGCCCCTACTTTTCTTAAAAAAAAAAAAAGTGGTCCCCAGCCACTAACTCCTGCTCTGATGCGGGGTCCAGCTGGACAGGAGGAAGACCCCAGCACTGCAGCGTGTTAGCAGAGACCATGCTAGATTTCTGGATCATTGAAAAAATCCTGAGAGGGATGGAGGTAATAAAGGTGGTTCAGCTGTTGGCAAATGCGCTGGGCAGGACTGCTGAGAAAACTGATCACAGCACTGTTAAAGTAACACAACAAGTCCCAGACCAGCCCTCTGCCTCCTGCAGACTAATATGTGATTTATATATTAGCTACTACTGATGATAGAGATACGTCCTGCTGAGCACATTTGCCCCAGCAGGTTGTTTGTCTGCAAGAGACATACGGGAAAGGACACTAGCTGGCATCAGCTATGCATCCCTCTGTGATTTGGGTTACAAGCTGTCAACTATGCACTGCTTCACCTCATGAGTAAGTTTGGTTTTTCTCATTACGGGCTTAGGACCTGGACCATGTGCAGATGCACCTGGCAGAAGTGAGGTTCTTTGATTTGTTCGGCTACAGCGAGGAAGCAGGAACTTGGCAGTGTTTCATGTGCAATAACCCTGAAAAGGCAACAGGTAAGTCATCTGCCTTCATCCCTGGTGGGCTGTGCGTGGTGGGGGAGTTGTGGTGGGTGGAGGATGGAGTGCAACTCAGTTAATGCTGTGTCTCTGATGATGGTGGCGAAGACTGGGGAAAAGGGAAATCAAACTGTGAGCGTAGCACAGGCAGTGTCTGTTTTAACTGGAATTCTCCATTAAACTCTGGTCTCAGCTTTACTGATGAGCAAGTCAAGCACAAACTTCATTTGGTGTGTGCTTACAGGGATAAAATCCACAATTAATGTAGACTCATAAATCTGTGTAACAACTAATTTGTGGGGCATGTGAGGGACCTGCACCCATCTTGCAGTGTCCAGGTAAGGGAGCTGCATCTGCTGTACCAGGCCCTCTGCAGATTGCACAGGTGCCACATGTCAGAGGACACTGGCATAGATACGACACCTGATTCATGCCATCTTTGTTCTCAGAATTATTTGCTTCAATATCATTGAATCCATAGTACACATCCTCTTAGGAACAAGGCAATGTTTGCCATATTACAACAGCCATATTACTTCAGCTACATGAAAAAACAGGCTGAGTGGAAAACACACTTTTTCCCAGGTAAAAGATCCTGGTGACATTTTTTTTTTGATACCCATATGTTTTCTATCAGTGCACTGAAATTCAGAGGCTTTTTTCTTAGATGTTTTTTGCCACTCTGTAAAAGTCTGCACAATTCTGGCCAAGAATTTTGAATATTTTGGCCAAGCCTTTGGATAATTGGCTGTTTCAGCTATTTATTTTAACAGCTAGCATCTTTTTATATTTCATCAACCCTGAATTTAGTAAGTCTTTCAAGAGCGGCACAGCCTCTGCCATAGGCCTGCAGGCACAGGCTGCCTGTGCTTGTTTCATGGGACCATCTTCCTTTTTCCACAACTCTCACAGGACTCAATGACCATAAAAGAAATCATGCTTTGAGCTGAAATTTCATCTCAGTACCATGCTTTTACTGTGGTTTGTCCATCACATCAGTGACAGACATATGTCAAGCTACATGAATAATGAGTACCTTGCTTAAAATTTCAAAGCTTGATAAAATAGCTTTGTCCTGAGTTTTCAAAGATATTTAACTAGTCCAAAAAGGGGAATGTTTGTAGCATGCTATTGATTATGCTGATAGAGCAGCTGTAGTAGAGACAACACCAGAGGAAGGCGGAAAAGGCAATCCTTGGGGTGACATGTGGCACCATTCCTTGTTGATGCCATGGGTTTTGCTAATGACACTAGTCTGCAGACATCAAAGGACAGCTGACACCTTGCTTCCCTGCTGCTCTCATGCCAAAGTACCGTGTCCTCCAAGGAGAGGTCTAAGAAGGGCTGGAAGCAGAACACGGTGCAGGGAGGTCTGTGTGACACAGCACTGTGGCTTTGCTGCCGGGAGCACAAAGTTGGGTCTGGGATCCAGACCTCATCAGTACTACCAGTATACAAATGGTACCTTCAAAAAATAGGTCTGAACTCAAGGCAAACAGCCATAAAATACTGCGACAGCCGGCAGCAATTCCCGCTGAGTTCTTCAGTACTCTTTGGTAAGTACAAGAAGAGCTTACGAAAGCATGACTGTGTCTGTCCCACTGACAAGGGGCTCTTGAGTCTGTTTGCAGAGCACTTGAGCCGATGTCTTGAGTAGGGTAAACTGTATATTCTGCCTGATGCCAGTGGTCCTCAGGAAGTGGGAGCATAACGCCTGCTGTGGAAAAGCCTTCAGCAGGGGTTTGGCATGCCACATCTCTTACCTATTCGTTGTTTCAGGCTGGTGAAAAATCACTTTGCACTGTTGTAGGTTGTAGATTTGATACCACAGTATTCCACAGAGATACGGGAGAAGGTCACATCTCTTCTAGGGGTTCACCTTTTCCCTTAGCTGCTGTGAAAAAGCTGCAATGAAGTGCATGTGCTGTTCCATCTTCCTTGGGTGTGTAAATACAGTTCTCCATTTACACACTGATGTGAACAGAAGAGATTAATATATTCAAAGTTTTATTCTCTAATCTGATAAGTTGTCAAATGGCAGTGCAGCAGTGCTGTCTTTCACAAGAAGTGCAAAAACCCACTCTGCATGGAGATGTAGGAATGTGGGAGCACTTGGCCAGCTGGGCAAGGGGGTGCTGACCTCATCAAGCTTGACAGCAGGTCAAGGTACAAATTAGACTTTCATTCCTATAAACTGGTACTTATATAAGCCCTTGTAAATTATAGTACCTCTTCTAGAAGTGAGAAAACAAATAATTTTCTTTAGGTTTACCTTTTTTCTACCTTGTATCTGTATGATATCAACTAAAGCCCAATGGAAAAAAATGCAAATACACCACTAAGGTTGTAAGCAAAATGATGAATTCTCAGCAGGTACAATAACTTGAGACTTTGCTTTCTTTTTCTCAAGTACCACAAGTACTCAAGAGCATGGAGGATGCCTGGATATTTGGGAGGGGGTTTTTCCTCCTCAAGCACTGAAAGCACAGAGGGTGGTGCCTGGAGTTTGCAGGCCTGTCACTGCCCACAGGTCTGCCTGCCTGTCCCCATTTGGAAGGGTGCACAACCTGTCCTCCCTGCCCAGCTTCCAGCTGTCTCTGCTACAATAGCCCACGAGAGGCAGGAGAAGATGTTAATAGCTATCAACATCTCAAAATCATCATTTACCCTTTGTTTTAGAGCCAGGGCTGAGAGTTCAAGCATGACTCTGAGGATGGTCAGGAACAGGAGGAACTAAGCACAGAATATTCTTGGACTGTAACTGTCCTTTTTATGAGCAATTACTTTCTTTCTCTCAGTTTAAAGAAAATTTTTAAGAAAGGTACATTGTGAATACCTTGATTTGCTTCTCAACCCTAAAAGCCTTTAGAAGACCAAGAAAATAGAGTATTGAATGGGTCAAATGAAAGCTCAGGTGCAGGAAGGGAAAGTGGAAGATTGTGCTTAATGGAATAAAAATCTGCAGGTGAATGACAAATTTGCCTTAGCATTGGTGATGTAGAGCTGCTATGACTGGGAAAAGCTGTACAAGAGCAGGAGACACTCCACAGTCTTTTTGAGTTTATAAGGTCTGACACAAGAAGGAGGATTCCGAGGGCTCCTTGAATTGATAAGAAACAAAGGCTGTAAAATATATTTTATTTTCATTCCACAGTGGGACAGACCCTTTGAAATCTCAAGTACTTTTGAAAGACAAGAAAGCAATTTCTTCTTCTCAACAATCTGTTTAACAACCAAATTCTTCTTTAAGAAGGAATTCAGAGGCAAATTCTTTTTCTGTTATTGTCTTTCGGTTTTTGTTAATGTTGGGGTTTGTGGCATTTTTTGGATGCCGTGTTGCAAGATGCCATTTATCCTCCAGACTTAGGAAAGCATTATGCCTTAAAGCCTCAATCTTGCCTTAGGATGCCAGATCAATGATGGGGGGTTTTTTTGAATGTAGCTGGGAGGATTTTTGGAGCTAAGCTACGCTTGGAGGCTGAGTTTGTGAGGAAAGAGGCAGTTATGCTTAAGCAATGTGATGGACGTACCCGAAGTAGCAATTAACAGAGAGAAAGTTTGAACATTTCTCATGCATTCTTCTGATTGCAAAGTACTTCTTATACAACCACAGTTTTCCAGAAGTGCTATTAAGTCATCCCAAATTGTTTTTTCCTGCCATGCAGGAAGAGCATTCCCACAAATGCTACTCGTGCTCAAATACATGTATCTGCCCTGACTGTGCAGCTGTTCTCAGAGCTAGGAAAACCGGGTTACGCTATTTTAATTTATTTTTTTTTTTTTTAATGACAACCATTAAAGACATTTGAAATTTTGGTAAATGCAGTGTGAGCCTCCTATTAGGAAAAACTGGCCTTTAAGAACCTCATTTCAACATAACCTCCTGTATTGACAGTTGGCTTCACAAGCTCTTGCACAAAAAAATTCAGTAAAACCTCTTGATAACTGGAGAGGGAATTGCAGTACATTCCTATTCTGGAAGCTTACAAAGAAATTGCAGTAATCCCTGTGGGCTGCAGGAGAGACATTGTGCCCATGGGCAATGATTTGGATAAAACTGAGGAGTTTTTATGAATTCCTCTTTAAAAAAGCAATTCACTCGGAATAGCCTACACCATATTAACTTCTGAATACATTTATGTTTTGCTAGCAGTGGTGATTATCTAGTGAACTGAAATATCCCAGCTATAATGCCTGTTTGAAAATTATAAAAAGTGGCATTCAGTAATGTGTTCTTTCAGGTTTTCAACAAAACCAAATGTGATGATTAATGAGAGAATGAATCCATATTCCCTTAGGTTAATTGAATTTATCTGCTTGCCACCCACACATTCCAATCTTCCAAGTTAACAGGAGTTTATTATCATTGAGATCATTCGTGATTGGACTGAATTTTTGTGGATGATTTTATGTTTCATCAAATGCAAGATTTAATGCTTTGTTTTTATTTGTCTTGAGTTCATCTTGGAATAGTTTGGAGGGGTTTTTACTTTTTATTCGTTACCCAAACTACTTCAAGTCTGATGCATTGTAGTTCTGCAAAGAAAGCAAGATACAACTAACAGAAAATCATTCCAAAAGACACGTCCAGCATTAAATTGATTTTGGATTAGTGTGTCTATATTGAGACTGTGTAAGAAGCAATATTTTTTATTTATATTTCAATGGAAATAATTTTTTGGTTTGAGTTTGGGTAATATTTTTAGCTTTATTCTGTGTTCTGCAGAAAAAAAAAGTAAAGACAAATGTACAGTAAATATAACATTTTGAATCCTTTAACTCCTTTTTTCAAGTTAAAGATCTCATCATACATGGCAGTATACCACCACACAGAGTAATTTTAAACCCAGAGATGATGTGATCACCTAGTTTGACCTTCTATAACACAACAGTCAAAGAATCTAGTCCAATAATGCTTATATCAAATAAATCTTTTCTCTTTGATCTATATTACTTCTGCATATTTTTATGAAGATGTCTAAACCTGATCTTTAAAAGTCAAATGAAGGAGAATCCATGACATGCCTAAGTTGTTGCTCAGGCAATTTAACAGCGTTGTTAAAATGTGGGTGTATTTCTAGTCTTTCTCGAAACACTATCACATTATGCCCTCTCCTGCTATGCAGAAGATCTCTATTTGTAGGCTTTATCATGTCATATCTTGATCTTTGCTTGGGCAAATTAGGGAGAATATACTTCACTAGTTTGCTGTGATATGCACAATCATATGAAACATCAGTTTAAAATCATTCTGGAATCATTATTCTGAAGTCTTTTAATTTTTCCTTATGCAAAGTGAAGAAATCAAAACAATACATAATTTTCCAATAATTAATATGTGTATAGGGAATGTTCACACTCCAGTTGGCAGTTGATTGCATTTTTTAAAAAATCTTCTATCCGTATTAGAAGTACAGATGCTTCTTTCAAACAACCCTCCTCTGTCATGTAAAGAAATGGGGGTCACCAGCTACTGAATTTGGCTTTGGGAAGAGTACAGAAAGAAGAGTAAAGCTCTGTATTTCTGAGGCAATACAGATTTAGTCATGATGTACTTTGCTAAAAGACCTCCATGCACTTACTCCTGCTCTGCACACAGCAAGTACTGAATGGGTACAGTGATGACTGAGTAAAACCCCAGTAAGGATGGGGACAGGCTTCACCAAAATGTTTAGGAGCTGATGCTTTTGCTCTATTGGGAGAGGCTGAGGGACAAGGGCTGGTGTGAGTAGAGCTGGAGGAGTCTTCATGATAGTCTGTCCATAGCTGCAAGATGGTCAATAAGAAGACAGAGCAGGGCTCTTTTCAGTGGTGTCTGGTGGGAGTACAAGAGACAACAGGCATAAATTGGAACAGGAGAGGTTCAGACTGCCTACAAGGGAAAACTTTCCCACCATGAATATGATTAAGCATTGGAACAGCTTGCCTAGAAATGTTCTTGAGATTTTCAAGTCCCAGATGAGTAAATCCATGAGCAATCTAGTCTGACCCCATAGATGACCTTGCTTTGAGCAGGAGGTTGGATGAGAGACCCCTTGAGCTCTCCTCTAGTTGAATTATTCCATGATTCTGTGAAGCCAACTGCAATGAAAATAAGCAAAAGGACTTAAAAAAATATTGGAAAAGAGCTTCGTTCTTATCTTTCATGAATCTTTCCCTTCTAATCAGACCCTCAGACATACTGGCATCAGATTCATTATGACGACTTTGGAAGCTGACATCAGAATTCCCCACAGGCTTCTTTGTGGATGTACACAAGAAGTGATCTGTTAGCATTGCTGCCAGCCACCGGGTGTTTAAAAAGAGATCAGCATTTCTTTAGGTAAACCCTGGTTTTGAAAGATGATGGCCATAAAAACCCACTTTAGGCCCAAGTGACACATTCACTTCCTTTCTCATGTTGTATTCTTGACCACCAACCATCTCAATACCTTTTGGTCCCTGAACTTTTTGTGCTTTACACCTTCTTATTTTGAGCTAAAGCATACTCCATCTGAACTGGAATTGTTATCAAAGCCATTCCCATGGGACTGGGAGCCAGGTACATGCACTAGACCCAACCACTGAGCAATTGCCCTTTCATATCAAGCCCTCCTTTTGCTCTATCTAGATGTTTATGCAGTTGTCATCATGCTTTGAAAGTTACTCTGTGTATTATTCTGATACGGCCTTAGAGAACTGTTTAGAAAGAAAAAACCAACTCTTCTGTTCCAAGGACATGTTTCCGGCACACTGTAAAACACGGCGCCGTCCTGCTAAAGAGTGTGTTGTGAAATGGGTGCAGCCCCAGACTCGCTTCCCTGTAAATCTGTGACATTTTGCAGAGACAAAAATTACACAGGGAGAAAGCAAGCCTGTTTACTTTGTCCTGTGCCAGCTCTGACAGTATATCGTGCTGGTACTGGCATGAAAATGAACAGAAAAGAGCTGCTGCATCAAGCTAGGGCTGAAGCAGGCTACGAGGAGCAGAGTGTGTCCGGTTATTATCAGGGAAATCACATCTGCAGTTCAAAGCTGAAACTTGGCTACCACCCTTTTCATTCATTCCATCTCCTTCCAAAAGCTCTCTGTCTAGAGAGACATAAATATTTATAGTTTTTCATGAGGAAATTGTAATAGTACACACTGAAGACCCCCAAAGCCTGCCTCTCTGCCAGTATAAACAGTGCTGGGGAAAAATACATTCTTTATCTAAATCTGATGCACTGTATTTGCATTGTTTGTTTTTCCTCTACCAGACAGGAGATAGTGAATAGAAGTATGTGCCCAAAACGCTATAAAGCCTTTGAAACCCCAGGTGCTACCTTTGATGGCTGTGCTGGGCCACCCTGCTCACCGCATGTCCTCAGCATGGCACCAGCCTACCATGTTCAGGGCTCTGAAAGGCTCATGCACAGGCAGTAGTGAACACTTTCAAGAATTTGTGTTACTGAGTAAGCATTTGAGCTAAGGTACTGACAGCCATAGGATAACTGACCATCTGACAGGTGCTGGGAAGGGCTCCAAGTCAAACAACACATCAAGAAACGTCTGTTCTTAGACTGCTTATGCCTTGGACTGCTCTTCAGTTTATCTGATCCATCCATAGAATCATAGAGTGGTTTGGGTTGGAAAGGACCTTAAGATCGTTTAGTTCTAACCCCCCCTGCATGTGCAGAGATGCCTCACACTAGACCATGTGACTTGTCTATCAGTGTAAAAAATAGAAGGGAAAAAAGAAACCCAGCCATGATATTAGAGGATTTTTAAATTGTTTGCTCCTTATGTGAAGGGTGGTGGCTTGAGGCTGCTCTATGGATGTGGTTTATAGCCCATGGTGATCCCCTTGATTGCTGGACTTTTCTTGTGCTGCAATATTCCTTTTTGCATGCAGAATGTGGGAATGCTCTTCCAGCTCCTAGAACCTCACATGCTTCAAGCTGAGGGCCAGTGAATACCGATGGCAGGTGAGCACTGTGGTCACGGGACTGGAGGCAGAGGTGGCCACCACCTTACAAATACACTGTAAATGAAAGTGCGAGGCTTCCCAATATGCATGCAGTACTTTGAATTCTGAAAGTAACTTTAAATACAGCAATAATTTTATAATATGATAAAAAGAAGGGTTTATTTCCCTTTCCTAGAGACTTTATCTGGTTTGTATTTTTAAGGGAATTGGTTGAAGGAAAATCTATAGTGACAAACATAAGATTTTTTCCTAAGGGAAATTGAAGCCACTTTTCAGAACACTGTAGAAGATAAATGGATTGGGAAATGGCTGAGCTGAAGGTAAAGTAGCTGGGTGTGCCTGTATTTCTGCTTCTATGCTAGTTACAGTCATTACAGTATTGAGCTGTACTGTACACTTGCAAGTATTGAACACTGATACTGTACACTAAGTAATTTTCATTGCATTTTAGATTATTCTTGGGCAATGCACTGCAGCACAGGTCACTGGGGGACAGAAGCTTTTGTGTCTCTCCCTCTTCTCTTTCCTCCCCTTTGACTTGGGCAGTTACCCATCCCGGATTTAAAATAGGCTCTGTAAGGACTGCGACATGTGTGGCAGAAATGCTGGTTTAGTTCTTACTAGCGAGGGTACAGGCCAGGCAGTGTTATTGGCCAATGATACGACAGTAGTTTGTAAGTAAATTTTGCCTCAAGATGGTAAAAACATCAATGTCCTCAATGGGGAACATGATGAAAAGATATTGACTGCTCCTGTGGGAGCAGGATGGATACCTGGGGCTGAGCTGTGAGTTGCTCAGGCCTTTGCCATACAGATGTCAAAATATATTGTGTTATTCTAAAAATGTGAAAGTGAGAGAAAATGTCTCATTACCAACCAGTCGGTGCTATGAGATCTACAGGATGTAAGTAACTCTGTGTTTGCTGTAAGGATTATTTTTACAAAATGGATCGCTAATGTTAAATGACTTTCGAAATATCCCTGAAGAGAGAAGTAGAAAAAATAATGAAGATGTAACAGTGAGTGATCTCTACAGAATGTAGAGCTAGGTTATTGCCTGAACACTGGATAAGGAAAAGCTGATAACAAACATCCCTTTCCCAAGGGAAGAAGTCTTGTCTTGGGAGGGTAAGGATGGGAAGCATCATGTCTGGGAGACAAAGCCCTTGGAGTCACCAACCCCTTTCTCAGCAAAAAGTCACATATCTGGGCTGGAGTTACCTACGAGAGGTTGGCAATTGTTCCAGTGGGATGGCGCCTAGTCCCTCAGCCCCATGTGGACATCCTGCTTCTGGCTTTTAATTCCTTCTCCATAGGCTTGCTACTGTAATGAAGCAAGCTATTGCATGTAATGGAGAGTGATATCCTCAAAATATTCCTATCCAAAATACTGCAGGAATATTGTACTGAGCTCTGTAGTGGGGATTAAAGCATCAGAGGCAATTCCATGAAATTATAACTTATTATTGCAGGGCTGAGGAAGAACTGGGAGGTGTAATGGTGGTGTTAAGTACACAATGGCTAAGGGAATAGAAGAAGTGATGGATAGAAGAGTCTGAGCTGTCAGGTCCATCTGCTAGGCCTCCCAAGCAAAACATGACTAAGGGCTGAAATGTCTTTCTGAAGTGACAGCTGAATGCTTGAGGTTGGGAGGAATGTGATCTTGGAGCTGCAGAACTGCAAAAAACCTTTTCTGCATCACAGGAAAAGCCTGGATTCTGGCTGAGGGAAAGGGCGGACAGAAATAACCCCCTCGTTGTATGTTCACCTCCCCAGTTGTAAATCAGGATGGCCAACCTCTGATCGAAGGCAAGCTTAAAGAGAAGCAAGTCAGGTGGAAGTTTATCAAAAGATGGAAAACTCGCTACTTCACCCTGGCTGGCAACCAGCTGCTTTTTCGGAAAGGAAAATCTGTAAGTCAGAAAACCATCAATTTGATTTCTCTCTTTCTGTCCTCCCTAACACCATTTCCCAGCGTTTTTTACCTCTCAGCTTTGCCTGTGGTCTCTGTATGCTGCATGGCCAACTTCAGCCAAGGGGTTGCTCACCATCTTTAGTTACATTTTTCTCTCTGGATCAAAAGCATGTAATTTTTTCAAATGCCCAGTCTTACACTGGCTCTGCTCTCGTTCAGCTAACAAATGCCCAGGGCTCAATACTGTGATGCTGTAATTTGTACCCTACTAACTGGTGACCTGTGCCTGAGCATCATCCCTCTGCCTCGAGGCACCCCAGGGTCACCTCACAGATATTGCAAAAGCTTCTGTTCCTGAAGGAATTACGGTGGGTTCAAAAATCATTTCCACTTTCAACCAACGATTCTTTATTTCCTTGTATAAACACAAATCCAATAAATTCTGCTGAGGTAAATGTATTTTTTCCACTTGCAAAGTGCATGGCATGGGATAGCAAGGAACGTAGCAGCCATAGCCAACATGCTCAGAAGTGAGCTGTCATTTCTGGGTGCCCAGTTTTCATGGGACCAGCAGTGTTCAGGGGCAAGAAAGTCCGGTCCTTCTGAACACCTCAGGGCAGTCTCCATAATCAAGTCATGGTTCACCTTTTTTGAAAGTCTTGCCTGCTTTTGTGTATTAGCAACTGCTCTTGAGATGATGGCATTATAATTGGTGTTATTTGTGCAGGAAATGTGTGTGTAAAGCAAGGTGCTATTGAAATGTTTTTCTCCCAAAGGAATGGAGGTTTTTGCTTTCATCTAAATTCAGAGAAATTCTGCTGAAATGCCTGTGGAATTGTTTGAAATTCATACTGATTGGACTCAGAGACAAGTGTGTCCCAGGGCATGGAAGAGCAGGTAGTTGAATCCAGTCCTCATTAGTTATTATTTCTCAATTATTAGAAAATAACTTTCTTCAGCTTTTCACAATGAAAATTATTATTAGCCTTTTCCTGACTTTCTAGTGATTTTTTCTGATGTTTTGGTTGAGATTCTGAAGACAGTTTAACCCGGGTATGTACCCTAACTATAGCTCAGTACTGGCTGATGCTCACTTTTGAAAGAGTCAAAATAATTGTCATTATTTAGCAAGTTGACTGGCTTATAGAAATGTATTTAACGGAATGGCTTTAATTAGCTCACCAAACAAGCCAGGCATAAGGCACATCAGAATACCTTGATTACTCCTGGGATGCAATCACCTCCTTAGATTTGCATTCTCAGTGCTCCCCCTGTTCATGCAGGGAATGCACAATGCGTCACACGCGGGTGAAGCTGACAGTTCAGATAGTTGAACAGCAGATTTTGCTCAACAGATCAACTTCCCTTTTTTAACTGGCAAACTCAAGGCTTCTTTTCTTCTTTTTAAAGTTGAACACAAATACCTGGACTGGTTCGTCAGTGTAGCAGGCTGGTGTCCAGCCTCCCGGGGACAGCAGCATGGTTATTGTGTCTGAGTAATCAGTCTTTTAAACTGGTGCATTATATCCTTTTACTTCTATATTTTATATCCTGTTACTTCTACATTTTTGGCCTAAATTTGAGAGTCAAGTCCCAATGTTAACTGCTGCTTGGGTTGCTGCCTGAAGCAATCCTGAGCCCACCGGTTTAGGTTGTACATGTGCCCTGGGCTGACTATTGCAGACAACAAACACAACATTTTAAGCGTTTTAAGCAGGGCTGGAGGTATGAAGCCTGGACACAGTGGTTTGGACAATAAAAGTGTGATTTTCAGACCCCATGGGATGTCTGCTCCTATGCACCTCTGGCACACAGTGGCAGGACCAGCCCTGCACCTTGCCAGCCGAACACAGGTGCCAAAAGCATAGCAAGATGCAGGACTCCAGGCTGTGGCCAGCTGAAGCAGCCATAGACACTCCTGCCCAGCTGCATCTGGTGCCTGTTTTGGTCATCAAAGCCAGACGGTGCTTGCCTGGCAGAGCATGACAGCTCTGTCCCATCATCTCTGGCGCTGTGGAGCAGGGCTGGGTGCTGTGTGGGTGTTTGGATTTTACGCACTGCTCACTTAGAAATTCAAACCTAAGACAGAGGATGTATTGTGAGGTGGCCAGCTGGCTGTGCCTGCTTATTCCTGGAGTCCCACCATGAACCTTCCCTTCGTCTGAGTAACCACATGAACAATGTTGGTTCTATGTAAGCAACTGTATGGCCAGTGGGTAAAGGGGAGGCAGAAGAAAAGCAAAACATAAGAGGTCCGAGAAAGAGCCAAATTCTAAACTCCTGGAAAATTGTGTTAAACTCCTTCCACAGAAATGTGCCTAGGGTACAGTCAACTTTCTCTAGCAACTTGAGGTCAAACACTGCATGGTAATGAATCATAGAATCATACGATTGTTAGGAAGGGAGTATATAATTTTTCCTAGTTAGGCTTCTAACTGTAAGGGTTTGGTTCACAGGGTACAAAGTTTTGGATATCAGATCTATTGCTGTTTTGCATTTTCTGTGATAAAACTCTAATCATGTTTCTTGCAGGTTGGATTTCAGTGCAAAGCCATCTTAGTTTGTTGATAAAGCCTTAACTGGTGTTTGTGGAAGCAGGGGAGGGTGGGTCACTGCTGTGGTCCCATTGTCATGCACAGGCAATCCGTGATGGCTCATATGTTCCCATGTGAATGTGGAGATGAACTTCATTATTCATGGGAAGTTTTGTCAGAACTGAAGATTTTAGTGGAAAATTATCCATCTAAAGGAAACTTCTCAGGTCTGGAATAGGGCCCCTGATTAAAAAAAAGAATGAGACAGACGAATAAATGCCCCATCCCAGAATGTGCAGAAGCAGCGCCAGAGGACAGAGACATGCTAGGAAGATGATGGTTCTTCACTGTCACTGCCATTCACAGCCCAGGGACCTCCCATATCCTGGAGGGGTCTTTGTGCTCACCCAGTGCTGGCACTGCTGCGGGATTTGTGCTAGCCTCTTTTGCCAAGTCAGAAAGGAGGTAATTGCCCGAAAATTATGGCACTTCAAGAATGCAGGAGACCTTGACTACAAATAATACATATGTATGCAACACAGAATTGTTCCAAAAGTTGGGAAACACATCCTGAATATTCGTTGTGGATGTGGAAAAATGGCAGATTGGTGGTAATTCCCCCTGTATTAGGCACTGGTAAGGCCACACCCATAATACTGTGTTCAGTTCTGGGCCCCTCACTGCAAGAGAGACATTGACTGGGCCCAGAAAAGGGCAACAAAGCTGGTGAGGGACCTGGAGCACAAATCTTATAAGGAACGGCTACGGGAACTGGAGTTGTTTAGTCTGGAGAAATCTCAGGGGGGACCTTATCGCTCTCTACCTGAAAGGAGGTTGTAGTGAGGTGTAGGTCAGTCTCTTCTCCCAAGTAACCAGCAATAGGGCAAGAGGTAACAGCCTCAAGCTGTGCCAGGTGAGGTTTAGACTGGAAAAATTTCACCACAGGCTTCCCAGGAAAGTGGTGGAATCAGCATCCCTGGAAGTGCTCAAAAAACGTGTAGATGAGGCCCTCAGTGACATGATTTAGTGGTGGACTTGGCAGTCCTGGGGTAATGGTTGGACTTGATCTTAAAGGTCTTTTCCAACCCAGTTGGTTCAATGATTCCATGATTCTAATTGTAGTGGACTATCAAATCCTAGAGAGAAATCACAGCCATTGGGCTTGGCATTTCTTTTGGAAGGTCTTCTCAGATGAGTTTTTCCTTAGAGCAGTAAATTTTTCCTGGTTCATTCCCAGAAGGACTGAGACATTATTGCAGGAGAAGTCTCCCTGCCCAGTTCTGGTCCTGCGTTTCAGACCTGACCTCCTGGCAGAGCACACAAAGCTGGGGCAGGCAGAGCAGTTCTGGAGACTGCAGTTCCCATACTGCAGCCTGTTCAGGGTCATGCTCAGCTCCTGAAAGATAATTAATCTCTAATTCTTACACAGAACAGTCCAGATATTTCCAGTATGATAGGAGCAGAAAGCTTCTGGAAAATCTGCCTTATTCCTCTTAGTAAAAAGCGTAAGAAGCTGAACAGGAAAAAACAATATGCTTGAGGAATCAGGGCCTTTGGCTTAAACTTCTCACCTGGAGACCCAATTCGTACATTTTTTTATGAGCTCACAAACCTCTTCTCCTGCAGGAAACTTCCATGATTTTGTACAATTCTCTCTTATGCTCCCTGCATCATGTTTCCTACAACAGTGCTGAGATTTCCTAGACATACCTATTTTACATGTTTTCAAACAAAATTGCAAGGGAGCTGTCCTGTATTTTCCATTCCTCAGTGAGAAATGCTTCACATTCCTGGGTCAGATTCAAGGTACCTGTTCTGTTTTCAAAACCAATAAAAGGAGCTGTTGCTTCCATTTTTGGGTGTAGACTCTGAGAAGGGGAACAACTTATTACTGCTTAAGAGAAGATAGCCTTCTTCAGTCCACATGTTTGTACCTATGAAGCATTTGCCATTGGCACGCCTTGTGCCTGGCACCATTAACAGAGGTCTCCGTTACTGAAAGCCAGAGAAAGGAAAATCTAAGCCTGTGTTAACAGCTGAAGCAGGAACTAAAAAGTGCAGATGCTGAGGGGAACAGCTCATGGGCATCGGCGTGGACCCTTGGCTGTTGCGTGCAGTAGGCCATGACAGCCCACATGGGGGACTGTGGCACTGCATGGGAACAGGGTTTCTAACTCCCCTAAGGCTCTTTTGGGAAGTCTCCATCAGTGCGTTTGCCCACACGAGCAAAATTTACAAGCCCAGTTCTAGAGACATCACCTGTTTATTAAGACGATGGAAACTCTACCAAAGGAACTCGGTTCTGTCTGTCTTCCCTGTGTTTCAGAAGGATGACCCCAATGACTGCCCCATTGAGCTCAGCAAGGTGCAGAGTGTTAGAGTGGTGGCAAAGAAGCGCAGGGACCGCAGCCTGCCCCGGGCCTTTGAGATCTTCACTGACAGCAAAACCTATGTTTTCAAGGCCAAAGACGAGAAGAATGCTGAGGAGTGGCTTCAGTGCATCAACGTTGCTGTCGCACAGGCTAGAGAGAGGGAGAGCCGAGAGGCCACTACCTACCTGTAAAGCTCCTGGCACCTCCATGGCCATGCCAGCAAACCGAGGGTGTCTGGGACCACTCCGATACTGAGCATCCCACTGCCATACCCCATACCCTGGACCTGTTTCACCTCTGGCTCCTGGACCACGGGAAACTGGGTAAGAGCATGTGCTAGTGTGGCCCAGGAAGAGCTTTGTGCAGCAAGAGGTCTAACACAAGCAGGTCATGGAGTGCCACCATCCAGGAGTGCTCCCTGGCACCAGGACATTTGCTGGGGTCTAAGCAGCTTCCACTGCATTGTGAAATGCAGCTTTTTTCTTCAGCCTAATGGCCTGCAAGCTAGGAAACATGGTTAGAAACATGCCTGAGCCCCAGCCCCTCAACCGCTGCTTCTGAGAGGCACAAGGTCTCAGTGGCTGTAGATGCTGCTGAGAGCATTCGAGCACGCAAGGACTTTCTGCTTTCCTCAGTCACATTCTGTCTGTATGTAAACAGGTAATTTTCCTTCTTATTTAATCTCAGTGTACTTTATTCTTTTACTGTTTATATGAGCCTGTGCTGCTCCTTTCAGGTTTGAAATTGAGCAATTTGAAAGATTTAATACTGATGAAAAATAATTTAAAATATTTAACTGTTCCGATTTTCCTCCTTTTTCTCCCCTTCCTATATGAATGTAATTTTTAAAATTTATTTTATTTTATTCTTTTTTTAATTGTCTTCTCCATTCTGTAACTTCTCAAATTTTCTCCAAAACCAGAAAATTCCCAGTTTGTTTGCTTTTCTGTGTCACTCTCAAATCATTCCAAAGTGGAGGAAGTTCTGTAGAAAAGATTGAAACTAAAAAAGGAAAAGAGGGGGAAATAATGAATGAGAAGTCTGTGAGTGATGAAATGAACTCAGAAACCAGTCAAGGCTGAGCAGAAATAAAATCTGAATTTTTACAAATTCAAATGAAAATGTATTTTATTTTTTGCAAAAGGTTGCTGCCAAAAAGGTGGAGTAAAGAGGGGGGGAAAAATCAGGAAAAAATTAGTATAATGCTTTTTACTGTAATTGGTGTCTTCCACTCAGTAGCAGAGGGAGCAGACAGCTTTTTTCAAAGCTGCTTGCAGAGCACAGCTCTGCTTTCAGAAATATTCTCTTGTCGACTTCCTGTAGTGTTTGCAGGGTGAGTTTTGGTGTTGGCTTGTGGTCTGGAGGGCAGCAGAGGCAGGTGAGGGTGGCAATGGTGCCTGGGCAGCTGTGACAGCGGGGATGTGCCAGGTGTCATCAAAAGCACTTGGGGTACAAAGAGCGAGAGGAATGATCTGGAAAATAAACACCGATTAAAGTCTGTTGAGTAAAGCTAGTGCTGGTGCTGCTGAGTCGAGCCTGTGCCCTGTGGTCACAAGGTTTATGTCTCATATCAGGGTTCGCCGTTGGGGTACAGCTTGAATGACTGTATACCTCTGAATTCATAGCCTGATTTTCCCACGATCCTAAATGTTGCCAGATCTCTTGATTTCCGTGGCCCTGCTGCTGGTGGGTGGCTCTGAGAATGGGGCTCCAGACAGCTCAGAAATGTTATTCTGCCTGTGTTGAACTTCTCTTGCTTTGGGAGAGCGGCTGGGGCAGGGCTGGCACCCAGGGCTGGATGCTCGGCTCCCTCCAGGAGCCCAGCCAGCTGCAGGCAATCTCCCTTGCCTTCCCTGCCCATGGGCAGGGGCTGCAGGAAGTGTGGAGGGAGTGGGATCTGAATGATTTAACTTGATGGTTTGGTGTCTGCTTCCTTGATGCGGTTGTTCAGTGGGGTTTATGATCTGAAACTTGGAGTCTTGTAGCTTGCCATATAAATATTCGTATCTTTGGAGTTTGATAACTTGCAAGCACCAAGTGTTGTTCGTGTTTACCTCTCTGGCTGCCAGAGCACTGTAATTTGGTACATTACAGGTAAGATGCTTTTTAACTTGAATTAGAATGGTAACAAGCATTAACTTGAATTAGAATGAGAAAAAAAGTAGTTTATGGTACCATAGGGGCCCCTGAGTTCTGCTGCCAGGTCAGAGCTAAGGGCTTCCCAGTCCCTCGCAGCAGCCAGAGCTGGCGGCTCCACAGAGGTATTTCTCTACCTGATCCATTAAAGCACCATCAAACCTTTTGGGCAGAAACACCATGGACCTTGGAGCAGCACCAGTGCAATGAATTTCCATTTACAGTGAAATTAAAATTATGCTAAACTTTGAAAGGTTGTTTGCTATTTCTGTGCCCGTTTTAGTTGTTTGCACTTGTGGGGATGTCTGTGTTTCTTTGCTTGGGGTTTTTTTTCCCCATTATTTTTAATCATTTTCCAGACCTGATGATGATGTTCATGGAGGCCCCAGGGGACCACGGTGCAGTAGGGAACTGGCAGAAAAATGCTGAGACCTTGTGCACTGTGGTTCTGCTGTAGCCACACATGGGCAGGGTGCTGTGAGTGCAGGGTGGAAAATAAAAGCAAACAAGCTAAAAATTGGTTTGGATTAATCTGGGGTGATCAGGCTCCAGTGATGACCTTCTGGTGGCAGGGATGATGTACCTGTTTGGTGCCACCACGCTGTCCACCTGTAGCTCTGATACTACCTTTCCAAACCACCCCTCCAGCCCAGAGGTCTCCATCTCCCTGCCTGTGCCGCCAAGCTGCCCTCCCCCTCCTCCTTGGCCACTGAGTACCTTCTAGACCAATCCCAAATCATGTCTTTTCCAACTCTCCATGTTTTCCCTAAATCATCTTGGAGACAGTGAAACAAAACTGGTAATCCCTTCCTTATGCTCCTTCCCTGACTCCTGCAGAAGTTCATGTACATTTGTTCTGCTTTGCTTGAGGGTGTCCAGTATTTCCCGAGACCTGGTTCATCCCAGTGCTGATGGACTGGAGTCCTCCTCCAGCCCTGGCGACCTCCTGCCCTGGGGACCTGTGCAGTGTGTCTCCAGCCTGGGCTTCTAACACGTATCAAACAATGGAGCCGGCATCCGAGCCCGAGAGGTCAGCAAGTCCTGGTCTGAAAACACAATATTTTATTTCCAACATTCCCATGCTGACTGGAAAGGGAAGTGCCGATAGATCGCAGCACACAGCCAGGGGCTGAGAACAAAGCGGTTGCTGAAGCATTCCTGGATGATGGAAAATCAGAGAGGGCTTTAAAGCCAGCCATAGGTTTGTAGATCTGAAATATAAATTCGCATTCACGCTAAAGATGTCAGAGAGGAAAGAGAAGACCTCTGTCAATGGCCTGTGCAATGCCTTAACCAGCTCCAGACTTCCTGCTGCTCTTGGCGCTCCAGAGAGATGCTGAAATGTTCAAATTCCTGAAAATTCTTGTAACAACTAAAATGTGGAGATGTTAGATCACAGGATGTAGCAAAGTGATCAGAACAACTTTGTTAGAGCTAAATTTCATTACAGGAAATATTGAAAGCCCACCCAGGACCCGCCTATCTAAGGAAATCTATGGACATCTACATAGGTTGCCTGGCTGGGCAGAGTCTGGCTCCCTGTTGCTTACATGGAAACAGGCAATGTGTGCCTTGGGCCAGTAATACACTATTACAATACTTATAACCTCTAAAACACATGAAGTCAAATCCTAGCTTGATGCTGAAGACCAAAAGCATGGGTTTGTTGCAGGAAATGCGCCTTTTTCATCCGTGACTATTTAGTTACTGTTATCTCGGTATGGGACAGTTTGTCCAGGGTTGCTCATGCACAGAGATGACACAGCCTTGATACAGACATCCTTTGTGCCAGGACATCATGTAGCATGTAAAGAGTGAAGAGGAAGTCTACAGTAAATTGTGTATTACATCCATACAAACAATGCAGGTCTGCAGACTGGACTGCTGCCCCTGGGTGTAAATGAAGCCGTGGAGCCAAACCTCAATTAAAAGGCAGCAGTACAAGGGTAAAGAAGATATATATGATGGGAAATTTCCATGACCTCTCTGGCAGATGAGGAAAGGAGATTTCAGTCATTTAATTTTCAATACCTGGGACAATAAATCCTTAATTTACCCACAGGAAATTCCATTGAGTCTAACAGGAATGAAGTTAATTCATAGGTGTGGACTTGTGGATTTATGTTCTGAAGTTCCAGAATTAGATCCTATACTAAACACTGAATTCCCCCACTGAGGCATGTCACTGGAGTTTGATGATACAGTAAGTCAGCCACTAAAAGCATTTTTTACAGACAAATGGTCTGTATTTCTTAACATTGATGCCAAGTTTCAATCTGCTACCTACGCATTACATAATCAATTTAATGCACCTGCTGATCCGTGTGTATCTACGTACAAACGCATGTCGTCACCTATCTGCCAGAGTATGGGGATGTGTGATTCAGGGCTGAGCATCCACTTCACCATCAGGTGATTTCCAGGTCTAAGCATGAAACTCATGTATGGGGAAACACAGTTCTGCTTCACCCACTGTCCCAAGGCTTTGTCATGAGCACTTGGCCATCACTAGTCGCTTACATCCTTCCTTTCAGTCTTAATGTGATTGAAACAATATAGAACGAATAGCTGTGAGAGACCCCGGGTTCTGTGTCAAAAAATAATTGGACAAAATAAGAAGTTTAGCCACATTTCTCCTGTCATAAACTTGCAATAAAATAAAAGAGAAATTCAGCTGACAACTTATTTTAGTCATCCTCCTAAAAGGAGAAACACAGAAATCATCAATCTTGTTACAATGAGAGCAGGGGGATTTTAAGGAAAAATGAAAATTAAAAAATCCCACTGTTGCAAACTTTCTTCTTGAGCAAACATATAAATAGCTTTTATTAGTTCCTTTTTAAATAGCATGCATTGAAACACTCTAGATTTAAAGAGCAGCCGCCTTCGGAACAGGGAGCATGTTGGCAGTCCTTGCTGTGCTGCATTTTCTCGGTTTGTTTGCAGGAACCATCCTCCCCTCTGCAAAGATGACGAGAGAGCTCCCTGCGGCCCCAGTGGAGGGTCCCTGGGCACGCCAGTGTGTGTGGCAGTGCTCTTGGAAAGAGGGATGCAAACGCCCTCCATGGCTGCAGTGCTGGGACTCTGCCGAGCGTCTGATCTTCCCTGCCAGGAAACAATCTGCCTTCCGTCTTGCACAACTTTTGGTACAGAAGATGTCATTGTCTCTCTGTTTGGGGTAAGTTCACCTTTGCTGAAGAATCCTGTTATTCAGGCAGTGTTGGGTGGAGGGAAGGAGCCTTGCTTTTATGGAGAGAGGGATAAATACCAACCCTGGCCGTATGGACACTAAACCCACCTGATATATCAGGTACCACACTCCCTCCAGTTCCCCAGGTGCAGCTATGGTGCCATTTCCTTGGGGTCTGTGAAAGCAGGCAAGCTTCAGGCCAGGGTCCTGGCTGTGGTGCTGGGGCTCAGTCATCCAGTCCTCCTGTTATGGCACAGCATCGACATTTTTACTTCAAAATTGTGCTCTCATGGCCATCTTTCTTTCTGTGTTCTTTGTGGTTATGGCTGTTTGCATCTCTGTAAGCCTGAGATGAATCTCCCCCAGCAGACCCATGACCCTGTGAGGACTCCATCACTAAGACATCCATCTGATCATGAGGATTGACCTGTGCCCTGCCCGGCTTGGAGTAGGAACCCCACAAGCACTGTGCAGTGCTCAGGGCAGCTGCTGCACCCAAGACATGCAAAGTGCAGGACCCCTGCTGCTGCTGGCTCCCTTCTTCTTCTTCTCTCATCTCCAGAATATAGATATTAGAGATTCCTTACTTCCCCACAGCTTGCATGGTTTGACTGCCTGGGGCTGTAAGGAGAGGAGCAGTGGGGCCGTGTTTCTCTGCCTTATCTCTGCTGCATCCAGCCACATTCAGGGAGAACAGGCAGCACAGTGGGTAAAGCAAGAGCAGCTTACACTGGCACTTAAACCTGCTGCACAGGCTGAGCTGTAGCACGAGTCACACCACTGGTTCCAACAGCCCTGGGAAACACAGAGAATGAGGTAGTTCCATGGTAAAAGGTTTGTGAGATAAATACGAAGATTAATGATACTTATCCAGGCAAATTATATGTAACCATTGATTTCTTAAAAAAAATTATCTACATCTATTTTCCTGTTGCTCACAAGCAGCTTATTCTTTGTTTCAAATATATTTGTTCTATTATTCCCTGAGAAATTCTTGTATTCTTTCTTGTAAAGATTTTGCAAATGGCTGTTTCTGATCACTTGACGCCTGCATTGCGCTGGTCAGTTCTTAGTGCCCAAGTGGATATTTCTATGCCCAGATGGCAGGATCATACCTTCTGGAGTCAGATGACAAACAAAAGCAGTCTTCCACAAACCTCCTTATGAAATTGTTGTTTCCTTCCCAGTGCTAACTGCCTGTGCTTGAAAACTCAAATTAAAATTTGGGACATTTCTGCTGTGTTTACTAAGTCTCAAGTGGATCACACTCTCAAAAGCAACTGAGCAACAATTTCCAAGGAAGCACTGCAGGAGCGTGCCTGCCAGGCAGTAAGCTCTCCAAGCTGTGTGCACTTCCATGAGGCTGTTAGTAGCTCTGCTTGACAATATTTCCTAGAAATATGAACCATAGGTTGTACACCAAAAGCCTTGCCAGGGTTTGTTTATGAGAGCTGAGCCCAGTTCTGGGAAGTTTTCCAAGGAAACTTTACTCTACAATTCCCTCCTGCCTCCCTGAACAAAGCGTTCCCCTGCGTGTTTGACAGGAACAGAATAAAACAGGCGATAAATGCTTAGGTATTGCATACAGGCAGCGCATGCACTGTGGGTATAAATGGAATAAGCTGGACATTATTTTTCCAGCTTTTCCAATTCCGAGCTCAGCAGCCACTGGGAATAACCTTGCCTGCTTCTTGTTGACAGGTCATCTAATTCATTTCGATACTGATGACTAATACTCCTTGGGTGAAATCTTTGGCCTAGCTGAGGTCAAATGCAAACCTTCTGTTAACTCTAATAGGGCCAGAATTTTACTCCAATCATTGCCTGTGGTAGTGGTCCCTTTACAGCTTCCAACGATCACTGGATTTGTCCAGCTGCAGAAACACAAACCCCCTCCTCCACATTGACAAACTCCAGGCACCAGGTTTGCAGTGAGGAGGGTATCAGTGAGAAAAGCTGCCTCTCCCACTCCTACCAGCATCCAGCATCACCCATGCCTCCAGCGACACGCACTGGGCAGCCACCTCATGGGATGCTTAGGATGTGGCCACCCTGCAGTGTCACTTCACGTGCTTTGGGGCAGTGACAGTACTCCAGCTGGCTTTTCATCCTGAAATGCTAGGAGGAAGCAGGAAATAAACAAATTTTATGATTTTTGTTTGTTTTTCTTTCCCCCACAGAAACATGCCTGCACTGGTTAGTAAATATTTATAATGCACCAGTGGAAGAACTGGACATTGATTAACTAGATGTCAAATTACAGTAACACTGTGTTGGCTCAATTATACCGTACATGTCCCTGTTGTCTAATTAGGTGAAGAAAGAAGCAAAATCAGACTTGATTTATTTGACGACTTCACTGAAATGACCTGGAGCTCAACCTGGGGAGCAGATGATCCTAAGTGAGATCATAAAGCATGTGTGGAAAAACAGAGGGATCAGGCCCAGTCAGCTTGGGTACATGAAAGGCAGGTGCTGCTTGACCAAGCTGTTCTCCTACAATAAGGTAACCTGCCTGGTTGATGAGGGAAAGGCTGTGGACATTGTGTACCTGGATTTAAGTAAGGCATTTGACACTGTCTCCCACAGCATTCTCCTGGAGAAATTGGCTGTTCATGGCCTGGATGGGTGTATTCTTCACTGGGTTGGAAACTGGCTGGATGGCCAAGCCCAAAGAGTGGTGGTAAATGGCATTATATTTAGTTGGCAACCAGTCACTAGTGGTGTCCCTCAGGGCTCGGTGTTAGGGCCAGTGTTGTTTAATATCTTCATTAATGATCTGGATGAGGGGATTGAGTGCACCCTCAGTAAATTTGCAGATGACACCAAGATGGATGGGAGTGATCTGCTGGAGGGTAGGAAGGCTCTTTAGAGGGATATGGACAGGCTGGATCGATGGACTGTGGCCAACGGTATAAGGTTCAACAAGGCTCAGGGCCGGGTCCTACATTTGGGTCACAACAACCCCATGCAGTGCTACAGGGGTTTCCAGCCACTACCTTCCAGAGTGGCTGGTATGGGAAAGACCCGGGGGGTGCTGATGGACGCCTGCGGAACATAGGCAGCTTGTGCCCAGGCAGCCAAGGCGGCCAATGGCATCCTGGCCTGTATCAGAAATAGTGTGACCAGCAGGGCCAGGGCAGTGATCATCCCCTGTACTGGCACCTTGAATCCTGTCTTCAGTTCTGGGCCCCCCACTACAAGAGAGACATTGAGGTGTTGGAGCGGGGCCAGAGAAGGGCAACAGAGCTGGTGGAAGGTCTGGAAAATAAGTCTTATGAGGAGTGGCTGAGGAACTGGGGTTGTTTAGTTTGGAGGAGGCTCAGGGGGTACCTTATCGCTCTCTACAACTACCTGAAAGGAGGTTGTAGTGAGATGGGGTCAGTCTCTTCTCCCAAGTTACGAGCAATAGGACAAGAGGAAACAGCCTCAAGCTGAGCCCAGGGAGGTTTAGATTGGATATTAGGAACAATTTCTTCACAGAGAAGGTCATCAGGCATTGGAACAGGCTGTGCAGGGAAGTGGTGGAATCACCATCCCTGGAAATGTTCAAAAACCATGTAGATGAGGCCTTAGTGAAATGGTTTAGTGGTGGACCTGGCAGTCCTGGGGTAAAGATTGGACTCAACGATCTTAAAGGTCTTTTCCAACCTAGTTGATTCTATGATTCTGTTGGGGTTGGTCTGTCAGGACCTGGATGTCCCTGGTCAGCCTCAGCTGGGACTCCTGACCCTGCCTGGGACCCCAGCCCAGCCCAGGGGCTCTGTCCTGCCTCAGCAATGCTGTAGAAGCCGGTCCTGGTCCCAGCCCCACTGAGGGATTCCTCCAGCCCCACAGAGCCCTGAGAGGTTTCACACAGCCTCAAGATATCAAAAGATTTAGATTTATTTGCTGTCCACATGTCCACCTTCTGTGGATATAAAGCCTCCCAGAGTGATTCTGGCATTTAATTAACGGCAACATTTAGTACATGCTGAAATCACTTGGCTTTTTTAGGACAGAAATACCAGCATGTTTAAGCAATAGCTATTGTTTGAGAGCCCAGTTTTTTATCTCTGCCCTCCATTCCTGCCCTTCACTTCTTCTGGCTCCTTCTCAATAGGGAAATCAAATTCAATATGTGATTTCTGTCTGTCTTGCAGTTAAAGTGTGGGGAAACTGGAATCTGAAGGGGTCTTTAAAATCCAGGCAATGCTTTTGCTGGCAGTAAGCTGCAGAGAAGATGGCTCATTAAGGTTGGTGGCATTGAAGCCCACAGTCACCCCTGGATGCCTTTTTCCTAATTTCAGTGTGCAGTGCATCATTAAAGATCATAAAAAAACCCCAGCATGATCACAGAAGGGACGGCAATGCCTCCAGGTTAGGAGCAAAAAACCTGTTTTCTAGTTACTGGCAGTTATTCATGGAAAATATGTCCCTGTAAGAGGGTCCTTTGTTTTTACTTACTTTTTGCAAAATATGAGTGCCTTGCCACATAACACTTCTGTCAATGGCTACAAACCTGTGTTTGGTGGAATGACGCTTTATTTAAGAGTAAACAACAGTAAAAGGCCATTTGTCACAAGGCCATGTGTCACAAGGTGCAAAGCAGACCTGCAACCAGAGGTCTCTCCCTGGTTGTGATTTGGGGCTTCCAGCCCAAGGGAAAACATTCATGGCAAGTGGTGGTGTTTTCCCTTTGAAGAACACAAGTGTGAAGATCCTTTTCTTCGATGCAGGTGGTGTTTAGGCAACAGCAGCCTATGTTTTTCCAGCTGTCCATGACTGCACCTCAGTTCTGACACAGAGAAGCCATCGCCAGATTTTGGATGGCTCAGCGCCACACCGAGGGCAGTGCTGACTCTTGGCCATGCACTTGCACAGCCTGCCAGGCTCCACTTTCCCATTTCATGGATCCTGAATACTTTCCTTTCTTGTCTACATGGTCTCAATTCTGCTCTCTTTGTTAGACCTTAGTGATGCCTCGTTCTTGTTGATGAAACATTCGCAGTTCTATGTTGGGTTTAATATGTTGGAATCTGTCTGGTTTATTTTCCTCAACTTGTTAAGTTTCATGAAGAACCGCAGTGCTCCACGAATGCCAGCGCTACTAAAGTTCAGTTACACACACAGAGCAGGGACAGGCAGAGAGGTGTGACTGCCGTGCTCTCGTGCTGCCCCTCAGAAGTGCTGTACAGCCGCTCTTCTCTTTTGAAGGGAGGAAGTGAATCTAAAATAAATCAGGAATTTATAAGGAAATAAAGAACAGGGTCCCTTTCGTTTCAGCCATGCTTTTAGCTAACCTGCTCTGGCCTCTGGTTCAATGAAGTCCCACTGCCATGCTAGCAAATGATCAGGACCAACACTGGCTTCACAGAAATGGTGAAAGCACAATGTTCACTAATACCTACAAGGTATTTCTTTAAAACATCAACAGCAACCTAAACTATAAAAAATCAAAAGCACTTTCTCCACACATCCCATGTGACTAAAGGACTGTGACTGCTACATTGGCTCTCTGCCGGATGTTGTACACTATCGGGCTCACTGTATTTTCACCATATGCCTTGCAGATCTGTATCCAGCACGATATGTCCCCAGGATAATTGGGTCCAGTCAGTTTGAGATTTCCATCAGTAGGACAGACAGGACTTCAGAGGAGCTCCACAGCTCTCCTGCCCCGCAGTTGGCACTGCACCATGTAGAACTCTTAGGTTAATTAAAGAGGTAAATTACGCATCTGAAACACCAGGGGACCTCTGACAAACCTAAATTCTATCAGCAAGGCTCAGGCCTTGGGTACTCTGAAAGATGCATGTCCATAACCTAAGCGCTGTCTTAGCTGCAAATCTGCCTATCGTGTCTTCCATAACACCAAAAATACTCCCCCAAAGCAGGGCTGAGTCCTGAGCCCCGGCAGAGCTCACTAACACACCACCAAGGTGTCCTGCTGGATTGATGCCAAGGTTAGAGCCATCAGAGCCTTGCAATGCTTCATGGGGCAATGGCAAAAGGTTAGGAAGCACCCTTCCTCCTGCTATATGAGAGCAGCAAGAAGCAGCCACAGGAGCCACCCTCATATCATTGCACCAGCCAAAGTCATTCAGATGCCACAAGCATAATTAGAATTGCTTACAGCTCAGCGCAGGACACCTGCACCTACCTTGAGCATGTCTGATAATTTTAGGAGACAAATTACTTTACACTCATCACTTTGCCAAACATACTACTGGCCATTTGCTGATGCTTCTGCTTCCTGCCAGAACAGCTGATGCTGATGGACAGGGTAATAAAAAATAATACAAAAAAAAAAGTAAATATTGGATAAGGAGAAACATCTGCCTCTGCAAAGTTATTCCAGCCAGAATTCATCAATAGTTTGGTAAACACCTTGCAGCCTTCCAGATACTCCTGTGGATAAACAAAAAAGCAGCAAATTGAATAGAAGGTGCATATTCAAAATTATTTTTTGCAAACTGTTTCAGCTCTTTTGATTGCTTCACATCTGGCTGTATCTCGGACCATTTAATCGCTAAGGGGAATGCATGTGAAAAGCAGTTGCGCTCTTCAAAAAGCTTATTTCTGCTTTTGGGCTTCCCTTTCTGCTATCTATTAAGTCTCCGGATCACAGCAGCTCACTTTCTCACTTGCAGCCTCCTGCTGCTCCAATTGTCTTTGACAGGGGCAATGCAACAGAGGTGGGGACGGATGACGGAAAACATTACGATTTTATCAGCAGCCTGTTGTACATACTATTATGAAATGAGAAATAAAACCCATGTGTAAGGCATCAGTACTGGTACTAAACTATAAAGCCCATAAGCCTGTTAACTGTAGGGAAGGTTGTGACGGGTGGATCAATGGTCTCAGACGAAAACCAGCTGCCCAGCATCTCGCTTCTGACAGCAACCAGTAGCAGATGCTTAAGGGGAACGTAGGAGAAGATAAGATCAAGTGACCCTCTTCCTGCATCATCCTCTTTGCTATCACCAGTAAACGCTTCAAAGACCTCTAACACCAGCTGCTTCTTCCCAAACACTATGTTTAACAATGAGATTTTGCCCAATCCTTTTTAAAGCCATCCATACTCTTGGCCTCCACAACATCCTGTGACTATGAGTTCCACTGTTTAAACACGTGTTGTTTGATTGTTTCAATGTCCTCATCCACAAATCTTCTAATAGCAGCATGAAGGCACTGGAAAGCACCTAAGTAATTCAGTCATCCAGCACTAAGATTTCCTGCCTCCTTTTCCTTACACGTGAGCCCAGCAGGCACTATGAAAGCTTCTGGGGGCATTCACAGCAAGCATGGGAGGCAAATGGGAGCTGTTATGTGAGCTCCTTGACTCACCACAAAAGAGTCAGAGGGAAGATGACTCAAAATCATTAGGCTTATCTGAAATCTGAAGTTGCATCTAAGCACTTAAATGCCAGAGGATCTTCAGGACTTTTCTATTGCTTAATTCTGACCATTTCAGTCAGAAGGAGTAGCACAGAGTTTCATACCATCCAGTGTAACAGCAAACTAAGTCCATTGAAATATGAGCAAAATAGGTCTTTCCCCCCACCTCACAAAACAGCTAATGGGCTTTCTAAACTTTCACAGCTCCTGAAGAATTCACAATGTACACGCATCTCAGCTAAAGTACTGTCAGCTGCAAGTCCTGTAAACCAGGCCTCACCTAAAGAGCCTCAACCAGATGAATGGCTGCGAGCAGAATTTGATGACTTTCTGTATGCCATATTTTGCCTCTTCCTTTCAATCTCCTTTCTTTAAATCTGTGTCTCTAATAATGGTATAGCAATTTCTTTCCATTTCTATAGCTGTATCAGTCACCTTCTCTAGTCCACTCCTCTTTACTTTTTTCTTTGAAAAAGTTCATCTCTGTTATTTCTATCTAAAAGATTGAATTATGATTAATGGAGGTGATGGGAAAGCGAGCACCTGAGCACATGGGATTAAAGTGTGACACAGCGGTCACCTACTTGTTTCAGGAAAGATCAGGCTTGCCAGAATTGGCAGAGATGCCTACATTTATATGTGGACATTGTCTATTTGTTTGGTAGGGAGGCTCTTAAGGACAGATCTTACAGAAGCCACTGCCATGTAGCTTTTCAGAAGGTACCACCAAGCAGGTAGATGGCTGCAAGGGCACTAGCAATAATGCAGCATGGCATCTTTGGCAGAAGGTCTCATTACGCTGATGGCATTTTGTGTGATCCACCAGACTGAGGAGTTCCCAACAGAACACCGGTTTGATTTTTCCAGCTCCTTTCTACCAACTTTACAGATTCCATGGGATAAAGTGTCCCCACAGTGGTAGAGGTTCTTTGCTTCCCTGAGATAACCAAGTTATCTCAGGCATCCCCCAGAACACCACTGTAACAGGTATGAAGCCGTAGGTAGTAAGTGAGGGAAAAGAGAGAGAAAAGAGCAAAGGAAGAAGTTTCATGGATCTTCATATAATTCTGAATAAGGAAACAATGAGCAAAGTCTCAGTGGGATGTGGCTAGGTGGAATGTGTCTCTGTGTACTTCATAAATCATCGAGGAGGCATAAGTACTGCTAAGTTTACTGTGCATCTGCAGCTGCTGGTGTAACAAGTTGCCTCCTGCAAAGAATGTCATGAAACACTATGGACTCACTGCATTTTCCACCAGGCCTGGCAATTCTAGGAAGGTCCAGATATATGCACATTGATTTGATCATTACATTTTGGGTTAACAAATACAGCTTGACATGAAGTCTAGAAATGCCTTTTGTCCACCAGTGTATTTCAGCAGCTTGTTAAACGTTACAGATTGCTCAGGCAGGCTGAAGCCTGGTGGGCCACAGGACAGCCTATTGGAGACATCTTTAACTGATTTGGTCTGCTGTGTGAGCTTACACAGCACACTCTCCCTTAATCACAGCTGCACCCCAAAACGTGACTTGGAAAAACAGCACTGCAAAGCGGTCAGGTGGACTTTGCCAAAACCGTCTGCAAAGTTCCCATTAAGGATTGAGCAAACCAGGTTTTCTCACCTCCTAAGGAGCAACTGAACTTGAGGTGGGTATACAGAGGTGAGTGCCTGGGCTTAGGTAATAAACTGCAGGTGGCAGGGAGCTATAAAATGGGCAGCTGTGGTAGTTGGGTATGGGGAGTGTGGGCAGGGTTTGCTGGTTAGTGGTTGTTGATGCTGGATGATAAAATGTCATGCAGGCTCACAAACCAGAAATGCCCAGCAGGAAAAGCCTACCCAAAAGTACAAGGTTTTTTGCTGCAGACAATGAAGCTCCTGGATTTGCTGGATAATTACCTGAAGAAAGCCATTGTGAGGCCTCCTTTTGTCTTGGACTCTTCAAAATGAATCCCACCACTGCCAGAAGCAGGATGCTGAGCAGCACAAACGTTTTCTCTGAGGTGATTCAGCCATTCTGGAGTTATGGAGGTGGTAGAACAGCTGACCCTAACTTCTTGCAAGGCTGTGTTTCTCAGTCACAGTAACTGTTCCTCTGGCTGCGTGAGGGAAGCAGGAGAGTTGCAGTCCTGGTTTTTAACTGTTCTGTGCATTGAGCTTTGAAAGCATGGGGAGTTATCTCAAAGGAGCAAATACCTATATGGCAGGCCTCATCCTGCTCCAGAGTCACTAGAGAGAAGGAGTCAATATTTGGGAGAGCACAGCCTGTGAAATACATCCAACCTGAAATCATATTGGTTGATGTGGTGTGGGCATGGGAGAATCACAACCATCTAGAAATATGGTGAGATTCTGATGTTTTCAGCTGACTGAATCATTTAGGTCTTCCATTAAGCTCCAGTGCAGTAAAAATTATAGTTACAGTAAACTGTGAATTTTTGTATAATTATGTATGCAACTAGCTTAAAAGGGAACAAATTAATTATGCTGGTTACTTCTGTGGGTTACACGGCAACACCAAAATCAGTTGTCAGGCATTTTTCAAGAGTGTAGAATCAGCATAAATCTTGTTCTGCTACAAAAGAAAGTCAAAAGGTCTTTCTTCCAACTCTGCTGGTAACACTTGCAGGTGCAAAAAAGGCTGCAAAATCAAAATTAGCGCATTTTGAATCTGACATAATAAATTATTAGTACTGTCCTATTTGCAACTAATGCAGGATACATGTGGAATTTCCCTTCTAAAGATCTCTGAGCTTTTCACCCTTTCCATGTAGCTGGCTCAGCACCTTCTGCCACCCTGCTTATGTGGAGGCTTAGTGCAGGATCCACTTGTAACTCCTGGATAAGCCTCTATCAAAGTCATTGGAGACAAATGATGAGTGTTGTTTTGATGATTCCCACTTCCCCCACCCCGCGATCAATTCACTTCAAAATGTAGTTTTAACCAAGATCAAGTTCCTAAATTGTGCTTGGTTTTGTAGGAAACTGCTGCCTCCTGCCGGGTAAAACGTCCTGTAATAAAGCCTTTCTTCAGTAATTTACTGTAAAGTATTTCTTTCTCTTAAAGTGTAGGAAAGGGCTTTGCAGATATTGCTCTGTTTGCTATGAAATAGGATATCAATTTTGCAAACTGCCTAACACAGAAGAAACTGAAATGCCTATGGACACAAGGGTTGCGTAAGAAAACAGCCTGATATTTCAAGGAGCATGCTTATCCCTCTGAACACAGCAGGGATGCTGTCAGTGGGCCACCTACACAGGGGTAGAGAGCCAGGCTGCTGCTTTTCTGCCTTACCCATGATACAACAAACAGCTGCAGCTCAGGCCAAACCTCTTTGGTTGTGCCCAGTTTGGTGCAAGTGGAAAGGTGAACCCCTTGGGAACTCCAGCTTTTCCTGCTGCAGTGCTTGGTGCCAAGCTGCTTCTAAGGTGGTCGCTGGAGAATGTATAAGATGTGTTAATATACTTGCTGAAAACCTGTTGGGTTTTTTCACCAATTTAGAGAGCTAGCAAATGACAGTCAGCCTTTCTAGAATCTAAATAAGGCTTATAATATCTTTAAGAATCTCCTAGGTCAGACTCTGATCTGTTCCAAAAATGACAGAATTACACAATCTAAAGAGACTAAAGAGAATTACACTAAACAAAAGCCTTACTCCAATATACATTATTATACAGTATGGGGAAACTTTGCTTCTAATGGTAGAAATCCCTATTTATGTCAATCATTGAACAATTTGTACCCACCTATGCTCACAAATGATCTGCTAACATGAATTTTCCGGTCTTCCCTTGTTTCTAATTAACTGGTACTGAAAATATCCTGGCATGTTGGTATCACAGTCTACATTCATATGCCTGGCAACATACACCCTGTCTATTTTTATATGCCAGTTTTATCTCTGCATTATGGGTACAGGGAGCTTACTGATGACAGCTATAACTTATTACTTCAAATTACCAGTTTCTTCTATTTGCAAATGTCCTGTGGTCTATCAGTGGCAATATCTGTGTGCATTTAATATTGCTGATGGTCATAAGAATAAGGAAAATCTTGCCCATACATTATCCTCTCCATTTGCCAGTGAAGCTCTTAGTATCCCAGCATCCCTTCTCTGCCTGTCCTGCCGTGCCTGGTCGGGGATGACACAAAAATAACCATCCTAACGATTTTGTGTGAAATCGCATCAACCCACTAGATGGCAAACAACTACTTACAAAGCCCACAGAAAGGGTTGCCTTGTATAAACAAAGCCACATCAAATTCATCACCGGTAAATGGCTAAAGGAATTAACTTCATGCTTCTAGTTAACCTCAGAGAGTATAGTGAGGCTTGTTCAATAACCACTGGCAAGGTGTATTATTAAAATCTCTTTCACATGGGATTGTGAGCTACAATATGAGCTTTCACATAGCTCAGATCACAAGCTACAATGAAGAGCAGCATGTTTAGCATTGCCTCTTTCTATCAGGAGTGCTAAAGGCGTCTTCCTAGTAAATTTCCACTTTATCCAATGAGTTACTTTTGGCAATGTGATATGTAAACTCTAAGAGGCTGTGCTATTTTCTAAGCTGCCCCACTATGCCCACAAGGACAGAATTTCACACTTCACTGCAATCAGTGGGAAATTTGCCACTGACTTGGAGCTCAGTAAAGATTTTACTTGGGTGCTGAAGGAGAAATAATGTTGCTGAAAGAGGAGTAGATTTGAAGAGGCAAGAACCTGATGGACCTGGTATTTCTGCTTTGAATCATTCCCTGAGGAGGTAAAAATAGAATAAAAGACCTCTTGACGTTAGTAAGACGCTTGAAAATGCTTTAAATGCTTTTTCTTCATGGGCTTGCAGACCCATGAAGAAAGGCTTGAACAGCTCACAGGCAGATACAGCAATTCCTATAGGTGGCCAGCTGACATGTTTAACTCACCTCCAGCAATGTTTAACTCATCTCCAGCACTATGACCTCCCTGCTCTGTGCCTTCCTCTGTTTGCCAACTGCTAATTTAGTACTTGGATGCTAGCAGTAATAACAATTTGTTCAATATAAAAAGCAGCTTTTTGTATTTATATACACGAATTCTCCTCAGGCTAACAGAGCTGTGGAAGTTATTGCTGCAATAAACCAGTCACAGAGCAGAAGAGGGTGTGCAGCCCCTTGGATAACCCTCACACCCCTTTCAGAGAAGTTTTAGACAGCCCAAGAGCCTTTTCTGGTAACTCCTGTGTGCAGAGAGTGCTGCTGATGCTAATCCTGCCTTATACTCATTTTGCACCGATCCACACTTCAGTAAATACAAATATGCAAATAGATGAAGCGGTGAGAGGTTTGTTAGATATTTACATGAGATGAAGCATTTCTGTTCTGACTGTATCTGTGTAGGGGAAACACCTGGTGAAACTGCTGGCTGCTTGCAGCTCGATCTTTTCTATACTGTGCCTGCAGCCTATCAGATAAAGTTTCAGGAGATGGCCACCTCCCCAGCCACGGCCCCTGCACAGCAGGATGTGGTCCCGCGGCCTCAGCATGCTCACTGCTGTAGCACGGAGCTTCTCTCAGGCTCACAAACATGCCTCACAGCCTCGCTGTGCCTGAGGAGCCTAGACAAGCGGGTGGAAAGACTGCAAGTCAGCCTGGGAGCATCACCTCTGCCTCCTGCTGCAGAGCAAGGTGGCTGTTGGACTGAAGTGTCTCACTGACTGAACCAGGGCTGCTAACACAATCCAGAAGGGCAGAAAACAAGACAAGGTTCCTGATGCTCTGAGCCTATAAAGCATGACCCTGGTAGACAGTTCCTGGGTAAACCTGTTCAATCTTTAAGCAGATTTTAATAGGAAACACTCGCTTGGGCTCAGTCTGCTAGTTAGACTGCGGTTTGTGTGGCACAAGATAAGGACAGCATGTGTGATGCTGGGTTTGCAGGACACAAAAGTAGCAACTAGTAACAATAAAATCAGATACTGCACTTGCAGCGTAACTTGGTGACTCGTATGTGCCAACTCACACTCCTTGGTTTCAGAGGGCTGCATGTGCATAACTCTGCTTCACAAGAGTGGGGTAAGCCCTCCCCTGTCCTTTAAAGCTGCAGACTCATGATGCAACCCTTAAAAATAATATAGGCCTTTCCCTGTAGTGACAAATATCCTCCTGCATGAGCCAGAGCTAAATCTGTCTCTGATGTGTGCCTTTCAGGATACAGCCTGTTCTTTCCCGTTCCATCAGTGCTTGCTTCTGCTCATGCTCTGTGCTAGTGGCTCTGCTGTGACTTCAGGTTAATATCTTGACCCTTGCTTCCTTGTTCATACACCTACAGCAACCAGTCTGTTCAGCTGTGACACATTTGTGAGAACCACATCTGTGCCCAAGGAGGGTCAGCACTGAAGGACTGCACGGCAAGGACAAACTCAGGCACTTTGTCAGTTAGGGCTTTCACTGGCACGATGACACAGGGTGCAAAAGCGTCTCACTGAAGCAAGAGGCTGTGCTGTGCGTTTGGGGAATCTGTCCTGTGCTCAGTGTCATACTCTCCCATTTGCTGTTTTCCCAATTTTCTTACCCTTAGCTGGAAATACTATCAGTCCCATGGTAACTTCCCCAGGATGGATCTGAGGCAGATGTTTGCATAGGCATGCATGCAAAGCTTACCACTTCTTTAAAGTGTACGGTGACCAGCTGGTGGTGATAACATCAAGCCTGGTTGGGGGTATCTCCCTGTTCCCAAAGATGTTACTGATGTTACTGGTGGTGTTACTGATCCAGGGGCAAGCTGCCCCAAGGGACTGGGAGAGCAGAACTCACCACCTGCCTCTGTGGTGGCAGCTCTGCCTGGAGCAGCTGACTGTGAGCTGCAGCACACCTCTGGGACATGAAATAGCCTGTTTTTTCATGCAATAGCCCTCCATAGTTTTGGGTATTATCTAATAGTGCTGAGTCAAATGCCATGTACAGCAGAAACCGCCAGCTTCTCAGAACTACTTGGCAGCAGACACATCAGTGTATAGCTGTCGCACATTTTGGGTAATTATCATTACCGTTGCAAAGCAATGGTTATACTTTCACAGATCTGTCTGCCTTTTACATGTAACTCCAGCTGCTTGTGAACACACAAGGCCCATGCCATAGATAAACATGACCTGTGGAAGACCTAAGCCTGCTAAACGTCTTTCAGCCAGCCTCACAAGATGTGGAAGCACAGCAGTCTAGCCTTAAGGGTCAGCATCTTCACATTTTGGGCACTGGGACTTTTAGAGACACAGACAGGCATGTGTTCAGGCATAAATCTGCCATGGTTTAAGGCATCACTATCCAGTCACCTGATGTTCCAATCCCTCTGACAGCGTTTGGCACTCCCATTGTCAGAGTTGTTGGAGCAAATGTACCTAATGTTTTCCACCTCGAGGTGCTATCAAACAGGTTAGGGTTTGTTTGTCTGCCTCCTCATTATGGGAATGGCAATTTTGCCCCAGAGGGGGAAGGACTGGCCTGTCCTTGTGGTGATGGCACTGCTGCTGCCAGCCCTGCCCTTTCTCAGAAATTCCCTGCTGCAGTTCAAAGGCCGGTGCACTAACTTCAAGCATCAGTTGTAGCTGGACACATACCTTGTTTTCTGTTTCTCCAATCAGCGTACTTAAGGCACATAACGTGCGTGCAGATGAAACGAGCTCTTGCTGGTCTACGTCTGGCTATGATTGCTGCTGCTGTATTGCTGTCTGACCATGGTAAGGTCTGATAAACCAAATTCCACACACTTTTTCTTTAATACCAGTGTGTCCCAATGAGAAAAACAGGTTCGAGTTTTAAATGTGCTGGAAAACAGGTTTGAACTAAAATTACTTTAAGCATGATATTCAACTTGCAAATGCATCAAACCACCATTTGCAAATAGGTGAGCTGGTGAGCTCCATAGGAAAAGCTTACTGATTTTCATAGATGGTGAGCATTCTTTATTTACTTATGTTGCAAATGCCTTGTGCTTCTTTGATGAAAGGCTAAACAATTTGTGTGTATTGTCACGGGACACCTGAAGCCCCTGAGTCCATAAATTCAAAAATGAGACACACAGGCTTCAACTGGCATCCAAATGCTGCACAGTCTGCACTAAAGTCTTCTGCAAACTCTGTAAAACACTTTTACAGAAATACAGCTTTACGAAGAAAGCAAAAGGCAACAAATATTGTAACTCAAGTACAAGGTTTGAAGAACACAAATATTCCAGTTCAGCAGCATATTTTTACATTCTAGATGACAGCATCCTTGGGGATAAAAAGAGTTTGCTTTCACACAGGAACAGTATTTTAACCCTTTTTTGATAAAAGATTTAAGCCAGTCACCAGCTGTAGCTTCACTGGAGTAAGCAAGAAATGAGTAACACCAGGAGGAATGCCACTGAAACCAACAGAGTGAGAGATTTAAGGAGTGGAAGGTAAAGAATCAGTTAACGTGAAACAGAGAAACACTTCTATAAAAGGCTGTATTCATAAATACACTTCTAGTTTCACACCATGTTATTCACGGTACAAACTGCAGGATGTAACTCACGCTACTGAATTCCTCTTTTCTCTTGCAAAACCAGTGAGTAAGAGTTTAAAGAAACCACCCTCTCGGAACGATTTCAAATAATCTTCGCTGTTCCTCTGAGCTGTTAATTTAAGAGTCCAAAATTGGAGTCTCTATAAATCTTTTATAGAGGTACCTAACTAATTCCCCTTCAAGTCGTAATTTGCAGAGTGAAACACTGTTTCTCGAGCCTGAGAAATTTCACTGCCAAGTCTTCTGGTGCCAGACTCCTTTGTATCAAAGCAAACCCAGGATTCAACCCCTACTGGAAGCGTACTTGCAAACAGAAATCCTTATAGAGCTGATAATGCCTATTTTCATCACTGAGATGGCAGATAATTCTAGATTCTCAGTTAATTTATCAGATTCAGAAGAATTGAAGTTAATCTCCTAAATGATTTGATTAAAACAAAAATATTAACCAACTTTCTAAAATCTCCAAGGTAAAAACTTAGTTGAATGCAATGAGTAAATCAATCTAACCATAGTCTCTGTTCTCTTAATCTGGTCTATTTGATATGACAGCAGAAACTTTCAGCTCTCAGCTCATTTCAAAATAATTTACTACCTAACTTCCTATCACATTGTTTTCTTACATACTGACATCTGTTGTTTAATAGGTTTTTACTGTCATCACAGATACTTATTTTTCCAAACAAATCCTTTCTATTCTGTTAAGGTAATTGCATGTTACAATTAATAGTTCTTTGCTAAGAACCTGTTCTTTTATTATCTTCCATGAAACATTTGCAGACACACCTGTAAAGTTCTCAGGGGATTTTAGGCACTGAGGTAGTCCAATTGCCCACTGGAGAGGGGTTTTAGGATACCCGAAAATTCCCTTCCCATGAGACTCACTCGGAAGCTGGTGCTGCCTTCTTTCTAACTCAGCCACCCTCTGCCAATGCAGTTTATTGCTCAGCTTTGGACTCTGTAACAGTAACTGGAAGCATGGAAGAACCCAACAGCCTTATCACACAATGCTGCAGAAATGTGCAAAGGTAGGGCTGCGGGACAGACACCGCAGATTCAGAACACGTGATGTGCTGCTGTATCCAAGTCCCAAGTGCATTTATTTGCTTGCGTGTACCTGGGGAATTGTTCCCCACCAGAGGGCCAGCCGTGGGGCTCCTGCTCCAAAAGTGCCTTCTGGCAGCCCTGTGCTGCTCAGTGTGGGAGCATCAGCAGCCACAGCTGCTACAGAAGGTGAGGAAGAATGATTAGGGAAGGCTGAAGGCAACACGGCATTGCTGCCAAATCTGCCTGGACACCAGCACTGCAGATGTTGTATGTGACTGTAGGCTCTTTACGTGAACATGACACCAAACACATGTATTTTAGTATCCGTTTTAATGCCAGTAGTTATCTGCGTACAACTGATTCAAAGAAAGAGCTTCCACAAACTGTACAGTTCCAGGACAAAGGGCACAAAACAATTAGGCTCATTAATGCATTCACATTCATGAATGTGAATTAATGATTGCCATTGTTTTCTATCAGTGTACCACATCCTGGCAACAAAGCTCAAACTTAGTCTGCTGCTTCCTTAACAGGTCTAAGTTGCCTACAGTGCACATCTGGGTGGACTTCTACAGCCCACGGACCACTCATGTGGGTACCACCTCCTGAAACATTAATGTAACTCCGTGTTTGCCAGTTTGGAGCCATCAGGTACCAGCTCGCTGGCTACTGCAGGCTGTTTGCACTCTTTATTTTTAAACACGTTACAGCAAAACTTTCTAATATAGCTAAGACTTCCAATTGTGTAACAGCTGTGGGACAATGCATTGCTCAACTGCTGTGAACTCAAAAACACATGCACAAAACCCATCAAGAATTGGTAAGAATGGTAGGGACAGGTTGAGCCACCTAAGAAAGCAAATACGTTTTCTCTTCAGGTTTTTAAAACACTGAAGTGTAACCTGGAACACTGGAACAAATTAAAATTAATGAATGATGGGTGTGTGCATGGAAGAAAAAACAGAAGGTAGGCAAATTCCACTGCAATGAGTGACACCTGCTGCTTGCATGACTCTTGTTTTTCCTTCTTTCCAGCCCATTTGGCACACACTGCTAACTGCTATGAAAATGGAAAGCATTGTTTGCCTTCTGCAGGTACCAAGGAACCTGGTATTTTCATCTTCAGAGTAATTTGAGGGTTAGAGAACTGAGCCAACTGCAGCAATTTTTCCCCAGCTTCCCTTTTTAATACTATTGTTTTAATCTTCAGTACATTCAGTGGACTGTAAATTGGTTTTGCCATGGCAGAGACGCTTCGTGCTAGCCTTGTGGGTGCACTGGACTCTTCTTGGATGTCTTAATATAACACAGATGACTGTTATGCTAGTAAAGTAAGCCAGTGATGTTCGAGGTTGGTGGTGTGATTTTTTATCTATACAAAACTGTTTTTAAAACCTCAGTGACCACACTGTACATGGCTAAAGGGAGGGAGATTGTGAAAGGACCAGCAATACCGGGTGAGCACACTAAACCTCACAACTAAAATCCATGCTGAGTCACGAACCTGCAAGTACAGCACCTCCCAGCTAAATGTTCCATTTCTATAAGAACCACTATTTCAGTGGTAGTTACAGACCGGCTCTCAACCCCCAAACAAGAAAAAAAAAAAAAAAAGCTAAAAAGCAAACATTGTGTACTGTGCACTTGATCTTTCTAAAAGACTTGCTTGTAAAACTAGTGAAGTTTGACTTATCAGTGTAAGCGTGACCCAAAAGCAGGCGCCACACCCAGCTACTGCACATCCCGCACTGGGGAAGAGCAGACTACGGGCACCTCAGCCTCCTTCAGCAATGCCATTCCCCTGGAAGCCTGGCAGGCTAGGTTTCTGCACCATTTTTCTTGCCCCTGATTAAAAACCTTGCATTTGTATCTCTCTAAAAATGCTTTTATCTGAAGCTCTTTTACCACAACCCTGGCAGCAATGAACTACTCCGCTCTGCTCAACTATTATACTGCAGCCTGGCCTGGTTCCATGGGGTTAGGCAACCTCATGATCTGATCAGACCATGAGGTTCATCCTTGAACCAGTGGAAAAAATAGTAAAACCTTGCCCGTGCCTGCTGAGGTGCTGCAACCTTACCCTCCCTGCAGAGCTCCTGGCCTGCCCCACAAGGCCAGGACAGCACCGATAAGCATATCTGACTAGCAGGCGTCCCATGGGCATGTATGAAATTATCATGGCTGGCTAACTGCAAACATGTTCCCTCTAGCAGAGCCTGCAGGCCCTGGGCTTTCTTCTTTGAGCTATCCCCTGCTGCAGCACGGTCAGGGTCTCCTGATCTGCAGACCCAGAGTTACGTGCGTTGCT